>NW_027195035.1:767500-842500 GCF_038502225.1 Cherax quadricarinatus
GTCTCATAAAGCTCACTCTGAAATCTTTCTCATGAAGCTCACTCAGAAAGCTTTCTCATAAAGCTCGCTCAGAAAGCTTTCTCAAAAAGCTAACTCAGAAAGCTTCCTCATAAAGCTCACTCAGAAAGGTCTCATAAAGCTCACTCTGAAAGCTTCCTCATAAAGCTCACTCAGAAAGCTTTCTCATAAAGCTAACTCAGAAAGCTTTCTCATGAAGCTCACTCAGAAAGGTCTCATAAAGCTCACTCTGAAATCTTTCTCAAAAAGCTCACTCAGAAAGCTTTCTCATCAAGCTCACTCAGAAAGCATTCCCATAAAGCTCACTCAGAAAGCTTTCTCATAAAGCTCACTCAGAAAGCTTTCTCTTCAAGCTCACTCAGAAAGCTTTCTCATAAAGCTCACTCAGAAAGCTTTCTCATAAAGCTTACTCAGAAAGCTTTATCATAAAGCTTACTCAGAAAGCTTTCTCATCAAGCTCACTCAGAAAGCTTTCTCATAAAGCTCACTCAGAAAGCTTTCTCATAAAGCTCACTCAGAAAGCTTTCTCATAAAGCTCACTCAGAAAGCTTTCTCATAAAGCTCACTCAGAAAGCTTTCTCATAAAGCTCACTCAGAAAGCTTTCTCATAAAGCTCACTCAGAAACGTCTCATAAAGCTCGCTCAGAAAGCTTTCTCATAAAGCTTACTCAGAAAACTTTATCATAAAGCTCACTCAGAAAGCTTTTTCATAAAGCTCACTCAGAAAGCTTTCTCATAAAGCTCACTCCGAAAGCTTTCTCATAAAGCTTACTCAGAAAGCTTTCTCATAAAGCTCACTCAGAAAACTTTCTCATAAAGCTTACTCAGAAAGCTTTCTCATAAAGCTCACTCAGAACGCTTTCTCATAAAGCTCACTCAGAAAGCTTTCTCATAAAGCTTACTCAGAAAGCTTTCTCATAAAGCTCACTCAGAAAGCTTTCTCATAAAGCTCACTCAGAAAGCTTTCTCATAAAACTTACTCAGAAAGTTTTCTCATAAAGCTTACTCAGAAAGCTTTCTCATAAAGCTCACTCTGAAAGCTTTCTCATAAAGCTCACTCAGAAAGCTTTCTCATCAAGCTCACTCAGAAAGCTTTCTCATAAAGCTCAGTCAGAAAGCTTTCTCATAAAGCTCACTCAGAATGTTTTCTCATAAAGCTTACTCGGAAACCTTTCTCATAAAGCTCACTCAGAAAGCTTTCTCATTAAGCTCACTCAGAAAGCTATCTTAAAGCTCACTCAGAAAGCTTTCTCATCAAGCTCACTCAGAAAGCTTTCTCATAAAGCTCACTCAGAAAGCTTTCTCATAAAGCTCACTCAGAATGTTTTCTCATAAAGCTTACTCAGAAAGCTTTCTCATAAAGCTAACTCAGAAAACTTTCTCATAAAGCTCACTCAGAAAGCTTTCTCATAAAGCTCACTCAGAATGTTTTCTCATAAAGCTTACTCAGAAAGCTTTCTCATAAAGCTTACTCAGAAAGCTTTCTCATAATGCTTCCTCAGAAAGCTTTCTCATGAAGCTCACTCAGAAAGCTTTCTCATAAAGCTTACTCAGAAAGCTTTCTCATAAAGCTCACTCAGAACGCTTTCTCATAAAGCTCACTCAGAAAGCTTTCTCATAAAGCTCACTCAGAAAGCTTTCTCATGAAGCTTACTCAGAAAGCTTTCTCATAAAGCTCACTCAGAAAGCTTTCTCTTAAAGCTCACTCAGAAACGTCTCATAAAGCTCGCTCAGAAAGCTTTCTCATAAAGCTTACTCAGAAAGCTTTCTCTTCAAGCTTTCTCATAAAGCTCACTCAGAAAGCTTTCTCATAAAGCTTACTCAGAAAGCTTTCTCATCAAGCTCACTCAGAAAGCTTTCTCATAAAGCTTACTCAGAAAGCTTTCTCATAAAGCTCACTCAGAACGCTTTCTCATAAAGCTCACTCAGAAAGCTTTCTCATAAAGCTTACTCAGAAAGCTTTCTCATCAAGCTCACTCAGAAAGCTTTCTCATAAAGCTTACTCAGAAAGCTTTCTCATAAAGCTCAGTCAGAAAGCTTTCTCATAAAGCTCACTCAGAATGTTTTCTCATAAAGCTTACTCAGAAAGCTTTCTCATAAATCTCACTCAGAAAGCTTTCTCATAAAGCTCACTCAAAACGCTTTCTCATAAAGCTCACTCAGAAAGCCTTCTCATAAAGCTTACTCAGAAAGCTTTCTCATAAAGCTTACTCAGAAAGCTTTCTCATAAAGCTCACTCAGAACGCTTTCTCATGAAGCTCACTCAGAAAGCCTTCTCATAAAGCTTACTCAGAAAGCTTTCTCATAAAGCTTGCTCAGAAAGCTTTCTCATAAAGCTCACTCAGAAAGCTTTCTCATAAAGCTCACTCAGAAAGCTTTCTCATAAAGCTCACTCAGAAAGCTTTCTCATAAAGCTCGCTCAGAAAACTTTCTCATAATGCTTACTCAGAAAGTTTTCTCATAAAGCTCACTCAGAAAGCTTTCTCATAAAGCTTACTCAGAAAGCTTTCTCATAAAGCTCACTCAGAACGCTTTCTCATAAAGCTCACTCAGAAAGCTTTCTCATGAAGCTTACTCAGAAAGCTTTCTCATAAAGCTCACTCAGAAACGTCTCATAAAACTCGCTCAGAAAGCTTTCTCATGAAGCTTACTCAGAAAGGTTTCTCATAAAGCTTTCTCATAAAGCTCACTCAGAAAGCTTTCTCATAAAGCTTACTCAGAAAGCTTTCTCATAAAGCTCACTCATAAAGCTTTCTCATAAAGCTTACTCAGAAAGCTTTCTCATAAAGCTCACTCAGAACGCTTTCTCATAAAGCTCACTCAGAAAGCTTTCTCATAAAGCTTACTCAGAAAGCTTTCTCATCAAGCTTACTCAGAAGGCATTCTCATAAAGCTCACTCAGAAAGCTTTCTCATAAAGCTCACTCAAAACGCTTTCTCATAAAGCTCACTCAGAAAGCTTTCTCATAAAGCTTACTCAGAAAGCTTTCTCATAAAGCTTACTCAGAAAACTTTCTCATAAAGCTCACTCTGAAAGCTTTCTCATAAAGCTCACCCAGAAAGCTTTCTCATAAAGCTCACTCAGAAAGCTTTCCAATAAAGCTCACTCAGAAAGCTTTCTCATAAAGCTCACTCAGAAAGCTTTCTCATGAAGCTTACTCAGAAAGCTTTCTCATAAAGCTCACTCAGAAAGCTTTCTCTTAAAGCTCACTCAGAAACGTCTCATAAAGCTCGCTCAGAAAGCTTTCTCATAAAGCTTACTCAGAAAGCTTTCTCTTAAAGCTTTCTCATAAAGCTCACTCAGAAAGCTTTCTCATAAAGCTTACTCAGAAAGCTTTCTCATCAAGCTCACTCAGAAAGCTTTCTCATAAAGCTTACTCAGAAAGCTTTCTCATAAAGCTCACTCAGAACGCTTTCTCATAAAGCTCACTCAGAAAGCTTTCTCATAAAGCTTACTCAGAAAGCTTTCTCATCAAGCTCACTCAGAAAGCTTTCTCATAAAGCTTACTCAGAAAGCTTTCTCATAAAGCTCAGTCAGAAAGCTTTCTCATAAAGCTCACTCAGAATGTTTTCTCATAAAGCTTACTCAGAAAGCTTTCTCATAAATCTCACTCAGAAAGCTTTCTCATAAAGCTCACTCAAAACGCTTTCTCATAAAGCTCACTCAGAAAGCCTTCTCATAAAGCTTACTCAGAAAGCTTTCTCATAAAGCTTACTCAGAAAGCTTTCTCATAAAGCTCACTCAGAACGCTTTCTCATAAAGCTCACTCAGAAAGCCTTCTCATAAAGCTTACTCAGAAAGCTTTCTCATAAAGCTTGCTCAGAAAGCTTTCTCATAAAGCTCACTCAGAAAGCTTTCTCATAAAGCTCACTCAGAAAGCTTTCTCATAAAGCTCACTCAGAAAGCTTTCTCATAAAGCTCGCTCAGAAAACTTTCTCATAATGCTTACTCAGAAAGTTTTCTCATAAAGCTCACTCAGAAAGCTTTCTCATAAAGCTTACTCAGAAAGCTTTCTCATAAAGCTCACTCAGAACGCTTTCTCATAAAGCTCACTCAGAAAGCTTTCTCATGAAGCTTACTCAGAAAGCTTTCTCATAAAGCTCACTCAGAAACGTCTCATAAAACTCGCTCAGAAAGCTTTCTCATGAAGCTTACTCAGAAAGGTTTCTCATAAAGCTTTCTCATAAAGCTCACTCAGAAAGCTTTCTCATAAAGCTTACTCAGAAAGCTTTCTCATAAAGCTCACTCATAAAGCTTTCTCATAAAGCTTACTCAGAAAGCTTTCTCATAAAGCTCACTCAGAACGCTTTCTCATAAAGCTCACTCAGAAAGCTTTCTCATAAAGCTTACTCAGAAAGCTTTCTCATCAAGCTTACTCAGAAGGCATTCTCATAAAGCTCACTCAGAAAGCTTTCTCATAAAGCTCACTCAAAACGCTTTCTCATAAAGCTCACTCAGAAAGCTTTCTCATAAAGCTTACTCAGAAAGCTTTCTCATAAAGCTTACTCAGAAAACTTTCTCATAAAGCTCACTCTGAAAGCTTTCTCATAAAGCTCACCCAGAAAGCTTTCTCATAAAGCTCACTCAGAAAGCTTTCCAATAAAGCTCACTCAGTAAGCTTTCTCATAAAGCTTAATCAGAAAGCTTTCTCATAAAGCTCAGTCAGAACGCTTTCTGATAAAGCTCACTCAGAAAGCTTTTCCATAAATCTCACTCAGAAAGCTTTCTCATAAAGCTTATTCAGAAAGCTTTCTCATAAAGTTCCCTCAGAAAGCTTTCTCATAAAGCTCACTCAGAAAGCTTTCTCACAAAGCTCACTCAGAAAGCTTTCTCATCAAGCTCACTCAGAAAGCTTTCCCATGAAGCTCACTCAGAAAGCTTTCTCATAAAGCTCACTCAGAAAGCTTTCTCTTAATGCTCACTCAGAAAGCTTTCTCATAAAGCTCACTCAGAAAGCTTTCTCATAAAGCTTACTCAGAAAGCTTTATCATAAAGCTTACTCAGAAAGCTTTCTCATAAAGCTCACTCAGAAAGCTTTCTCATAAAGCTCACTCAGAAAGCTTTCTCATAAAGCTCACTCAGAAAGCTTTTTCATAAAGCTCACTCAGAAAGCTTACTCATAAAGTTCTCTTATAAAGCTTACTCATAAAGCTCACTTATAAAGCTTACTCATAAAGTTCTCTTATAAAGCTTACTCATAAAGCTCTCTTATAAAGCTTACTCATAAAGCTCTCTTATCAAGCTTACTCATAAAGTTCTCTTATAAAGCTTACTCATAAAGCTCTCTTATAAAGCTTACTCATAAAGCTCTCTTATAAAGCTTACTCATAAAGCTCTCTTATAAAGCTGACTCATAAAGCTCTCTTATAAAGCTTACTCATAAAACTCTCTTATAAAGCTTACTCATAAAGTTCTCTTATAAAGCTCACTCATAAAGCTCTCTTATAAAGCTTACTCTTAAAGCTCTCTTATAAAGCTTACTCATAAAGCTCTCTTATAAAGCTCACTCATGAAGCTCTCTTATAAAGCTCACCCATAAAACACTCTGGTCAGACCCTTTCATAAAGCTCCTGTACAAATGTTTCTGATAAAGCTCTTCTAAAGCTCACTCATAAAGCTCTCTTATAAAGCTCACTCATAAGTTCTCTAATAAAGCTCTTTTATATGGTTTCACTCAGACAACTCTTTTATAAAGCTCACTTGGAAAGATCTCTTATAAAGCTCTATTGAAATTCTTATAAAGCTCTCCTATGAAGCTTTCTTCATATTAGACACCACTATAGTGCCTGAAGACACCACTATAGTGCCTGGAGACACCACTATAGTGCCTGGATACACCACTATAGTGCCTGGAGACACCATTATAGTGCCTGGAGACACCACTATAGTGCCTGGAGACACCACTATAGTGCCTGGATACACCACTATAGTGCCTGGAGACACCATTATAGTGCCTGGAGACACCACTATAGTGCCTGGAGACACCACTATAGTGCCTGGAGACACCATTATAGTGCCTGGAGACACCACTATAGTGCCTGGAGACACCACTATTGTGCCTGGAGACACCACTATAGTGCCTAAAGACACCACTATAGTGCCTGGAGACACCACTATAGTACCTGGAGACACACTTTAGTACCTGGAGACACCACTATAGTGCCTGGAGACACCACTATAGTGCCTGGAGACACCACTATAGTGCCTGGAGACACCACTATAGTGCCTGGAGACACCACTATAGTGCCTGGAGACACCACTATAGTGCATGGAGACACCACTATAGTGCCTGGAGACACCACTATAGTGCCTGGAGACACCACTACAGTGCTTGGAGACACCACTATAGTCCCAGGAGACACACTGTAGTACCTGGAGACACCACTATAGTGGCTGGAGAGACACTATACTGCCTGAAGACACCACTATAGTGCCTAGAGACACCACTATAGTGCCTAGAGACACCATTATATAACGAAGACACCACTACAGTATCTGGAAACACCTCTGTATTATCAGAATAAACAATACATTACATTCTCCAGCACTGCTCCTGACGAAGTTCTCAGATGTCACCATGAAAGGCCTCCAGCAACTACACAGACCGATATATAGGTACACAGATATATTTTGTTCCCACACAGATTGATATGTAGGTAGATAGATAAATCTTCAGATATACAGATATGCAAAACGAACACAGTGGGATTTGAATGATAGCATTAGACCTTTCGTATTGCAATCAGTGCATCATCAGAAGCTTGCAATATTGCCCTAAGCTGTCCTGGGACTGGCGTGGGGTGTTACTGAGCACCATGGCTTACTGTAGTATTTTAGAATCTCAGGTTATAGCATTGAAGATGGAGGTTCTACTTATTCAAGACGAGAATAGGATGTTGAAGCTTTGCCTAGATGGGTTTGGGAGTGAGTGTGAGATGGTTGGAGCTGGTAAGGAGGAAGTGTGAGATGGTTGGAGCTGGTAAGGAGGAAGTGTGAGATGGTTGGAGCTGGTAAGGAGGAAGTGTGAGATGGTTGGAGCTGGTAAGGAGGAAGTGTGAGATGGTTGGAGCTGGTAAGGAGGAAGTGTGAGATGGTTGGAGCTGGTAAGGAGGAAGTGTGAGATGGTTGGAGCTGGTAAGGAGGAAGTGTGAGATGGTTGGAGCTGGTAAGGAGGAGGTGTGAGATGGTTGGAGCTGGTAAGGAGGAAGTGTGAGATGGTTGGAGCTGGTAAGGAGGAAGTGTGAGATGGTTGGAGCTGGTAAGGAGGAAAAGGTTACCAGCAGTGAGTTGGAGAGTGGCAGCCGCTTTAAGTAGCAAGTGGTTTAGAATACAGGAAGAAGCCTCAAGATAAGGAAGGTTAATAGAGAAGATTTGAAGGTAGGAAATCGATTCTTTGTTCTCCAGGACGAGTGTACTTCAGTGGTTAGTGAGGGTAAAGGAACCACTGACTCCCCTGCTAATCAAGGTAAGAACATTCTGATTGTTGGAGATTCTCAGGTAAGTTATATGGACCATGCTTGTTGCAACAGAGATAGGAAGATGAGAAAGAGAGTGTGCTTCCCAGGGGCTGGTGATGGTGACATAGTCGACAGGTTGGATAATGTTATAACTACCACCCACAGGATGGATCTGGGGTGACTACCACCCACAGGATGGATCTGGGGTGACTACCACCCACAGGATGGATCTGGGGTGACTACCACCCACAGGATGGGTCTGGGGAGACTACCACCCACAGGATGGATCTGGGGTGACTACCACCCACAGGATGGGTCTGGGGAGACTACAACCCACAGGATGGATCTGGGGTGACTACCACCCACAGGATGGGTCTGGGGAGACTACCACCCACAGGATGGATCTGGGGTGACTACCACCCACACGATGGGTCAGGGGTGACTACAACCCACAGAATGGGTCTGAGGTGACTACCACCCAGAGGATGGGTCAAGGGTGACTACCACCCACAGCATAGGGCAGGCGTGACTACAACCCACAGAATGGGTCTGGGGTGACTACCACCCACAGGATGGGTATGGGGTGACTACCACCCACAGGATGTGTCAAGGGTGACTACCACCCACAGGATGGGTCAGGGGTGACTACCACCCACAGGATGGGTATGGGGTGACTACCACCCACATGATGGGTCAGGGGTGACTACCACCCACAGGATGGGTCAGGGGTGACTATCACCCACAGGATGGGTCTGGTGTGACTACCACCCACAGGATGGGTCAGGGGTGACTACCACCCACAGGATGGGTCAGGGGTTACTACCACCCACAGGATGGGTATGGTGTGACAACCACCCACAGGATGGGTCAGGGGTGGCTACCACCCACAGGATGGGTCTGGGGTGACTACCGCACACAGGATGGGTCTAGGGTGACTACCACCCACAGGATGGGTCTGGTGTGACTACCACCCACAGGATGGGTCAGGGGTGACTACCACCCACATGATGGGTCTGGGGTGACTACCTCCCACAGGATGGGTCAGAGGTGACTACCACCCACAGGAAGGGTCAGGGGTGACTATCACCCACAGGATGGGTCAGAGGTGACTACCACCCACAGGATGGGTCAGGGGTGACTACCACCCACACGATGGGTCTGGGGTGACTACCACCCACACGATGGGTATGGGGTGACTACAACCCACAGGATGGGTCAGGGGTGACTACAACCCACAGCATGGGTCAGGGGTGACTACCACCCACAGGATGGGTCTGGGGTGACTACCACCCACAGGATGGGTCAGGGGTGACTACCACCCACAGGATGGGTCTGGGGTGACTACCACCCACAGGACGGGTGTGGGGTGACTACCACGCACAGGATGGGTCTGGGGTGACTACCACCCACAGGATGGGTCTGGGGTGACTCCCACCCACAGGATGGGTATGGTGTGACTACCACCCACAGCATGGGTCAGGGGTGGCTACCACCCACAGGATGGGTCTGGGGAGACTACCACCAACAGGATGGGTCTGTGGTGACTACCACCCACAGGATGGGTCTGGGGTGACTACCACCCACAGGATGGGTCTGGTGTGTCTACCACCCACAGGATGGGTCTGGGGTGACTTCAACCCACAGGATGGGTCTGGGGTGACTACCACCCACAGGATGGGTCAACAGTGACTACCACCCACAGGATGGGTCTGGGGTGACTACCACCCAAAGGATGGGTCAGGGGTGAATACCACCCACAGGATGGGTCTGGGGTGACTAGAACCCACAGGATGGGCCTGGGGTGACTACCACCCACAGGATGGGTCTTGGGTGACTACCACCCACAGGGTGGGTCAGGGGTGACAACCACCCACAGGATGGTTCTGGGGTGACTACCACCCGCAGGATGGGTCTGGGGTGACTACCACCCACAGAATGCGTCATGGGTGAATACCACCCACAGAATGGGTCTGGGATGACTGCCACCCACAGGATGGTTGAGGGGTGACTACCACCCCCAGGATGGGTTCATGGGTGACTACCACCCACAGGATGTGTATGATGTGACTACCACCCATAGGATCGGTCTGGGGTGACTACCTCCCACAGAATGGGTCAGGGGTGACTTCCATCAACAGGATTAGTATGGGGTGACTACCGCCCACAGGATGGGTCTTGGGAGACTACCACCCACAGGATGGGTCTTGAGTGAATACCACCCACATGATGGGTCAGGGGTGACTACCACCCACAGGATGGGTCTGGAGTGACTACCACCCACAGGATGGGTCAGGGGTGACTACCACCCACAGGATGGGTCTGGGGTGATTACCACCCACAGGATGGGTCTGGGGTGACTACCACCCACAGGATGGGTCTGGGGTGACTACCACCCACAGGATGTGTCAGGGGTGACTACCACCCACAGGATGGGTCAGGGGTGACTACCACCCATAGGATGGCCCTGGGGTGACTAACACCCACAGGATGGGTCAGGGGTGACTTCCACCCACATGATAGGTCAGGTGTGACCGCCACCCACAGGATGGGTATGGTGTGACTACCATCCACAGGATCGGTCTGGGGTGACTACCACGCACAGGATGGGTTTGAGGTCACTACCACCCACAGGAAGGGTCTCGGGTGACTACCACCCACAGGATGGGTCAAAGGTGACTATCACCCACAGGTTCGGTCTGAGATGACTACCACCCACAGGATGGGTCTGTTGTGACTGCCTCCCACAGGAGGGGTATGGGGTGACTACCACCCACAGGATGGGTCTGAGGTGACTACCACCCACAGAATGGGTCTGAGGTGACTACCACCCACAGAATGGGTCTGAGGTGACTACCACCCACAGGATGGGTCTGAGGTGACTACAACCCACAGGATGGGTCTGGGGTGACTACCACCCACAGAATGGGTCTGAGGTGACTACCACCCACAGGATGGGTCTGAGGTGACTACCACCCACAGGATGGGTCTGAGGTGACTACAACCCACAGGATGGGTCTGGGGTGACTACCACCCACAGAATGGGTCTGAGGTGACTACCACCCACAGAATGGGTCTGAGGTGACTACCACCCACAGGATGGGTCTGAGGTGACTACAACCCACAGGATGGGTCTGGGGTGACTACCACCCACAGAATGGGTCATGGGTGACTACCACCCACACGATGGGTCTGAGGTGACTACCACCCACAGAATGGGTCTGAGGTGACTACCACCCACAGGATGGGTCTGAGGTGACTACAACCCACAGGATGGGTCTGGGGTGACTACTACCCACGGGATGGGTCTGGGGTGACTACCACCCAGAGCATGGGTCTGGGGTGACTAAAACCCACACGATGGGTCTCGGGTGACTAACACCCACAGGATGGGTATGGTGTGACGACCACCCACAGGATGGGTCAGGGGTGGCTACCACCCACAGGATGGGTCTGGGGTGACTACCACCCACAGGATGGGTCTGGGGTGACTACCACCCACAGGATGGGTCAGGGGTGACTATCTCCCACAGGATGGGTCTGGGGTGACTACCACCCACAGGATGGGTCTGGGGTGACTACCACCCGTAGGATGGGTCAAGGGTGACTACCACCCACAGGATGGGTCTGGGGTGACTACCACCCGTCGGATGGGTCAAGGGTGACTACCACCCACAGGATGGGTCAAGGGTGACTACCACCCACAGGATGGGTCAGGGGTGACTTCCACCCACAGGATGGGTCTGAGGTGACTACCACCCACAGGATGGGTCTGGGGTGACTACCACCCACAGGATGGGTCTGAGGCGACTACCACCCACAGGATGGGTCTGGGGTGACTACCACCCACGGGATGGGTCTGGGGTGACTACCACCCACAGCATGGGTCTGGGGTGACTACCACCCACAGGTTGGGTCAGGGGTGACTACCACCCACAGGATGGGTCTGGGGTGACTACCACCCACAGGATGGGTCAGGGGTGACTACCACCCACACGATGGGTTTGGGGTGACTAACACCCACAGGATGGGTCAGAGGTGGCTACCACTCACAGGATGGGTCTGGGGTGACTACCACCCACAGGATGGGTCTGGGGTGACTACCACCCACAGGATGGGTCTGGTGTGACTACCACCCACAGGATGGGTCTGGGTGACTACCACCCACAGGATGGGTCAGACGTGTCTACCACCCACAGGATGGGTCTGGGGTGACTACCACCCACAGGATGGGTCAAGGGTGACTACCACCCACATGATGGGTCAGGGGTGACTACCACCCACAGGATGGGTCTGGGGTGACTACCTCCCACAGGATGGGTCTGGGGTGACTACCACCCACAGGATGGGTCAGGGGTGACTATCACTCACAGGATGGGTCTGGGATGACTGCCACCCACAGGATGGGTCAGGGGTGACTACCACTCACAGGATGGGTCTGGGGTGACTACCACGCACATGATGGGTCAGGGGTGACTACCACCCACAGGATGGGTTAGGGGTGACTACCACCCACAGGATGGGTCAGGGGTGACTACCACCCACAGCATGAGTCTGGGGTGACTACCACCCACAGGAAGGGTCTGGGGCGACTACCACCCACAGGATTGGTCAGGGGTGACTACCACCCACTGGATGGGTCTGGGGTGACTACCACCCACAGGATGGGTCTGGGGAGACTACCACCCATATGATGGGTCAGGGGTGACTACCACCCACAGCATGAGTCTGGGGTGACTACCACCCACAGGAAGGATCTGGGGCGACTACCACCCACAGGATGGGTCAGGGGTGACTACCACCCACAGTATGGGTCAGGGGTGACTACCACCCACAGGATGGGTCAGGGGTGACTACCACCCACTGGATGGGTCTGGGGTGACTACCACCCACAGGATGGGTCTGGGGTGACTACCACCCACAGGATGGGTCAGAGGTGACTACCACCCACAGGATGGGTCAGGGGTGACTACCACCCACAGGGTGGGTCAGGGGTGACTACCACCCACAGGATGGGTCAGGGGTGACTGCCACCGACAGGATGGGTCAGGGGTGACTAACACCCACACGATGGGTCAGGGGTGACTACCACCCACAGGATGGGTCAGGGGTGACTACCACCCACAGGATGGGTCAGGGGTGACTACCACCCACAGGATGGATCTGGGGTGACTACCACCCACAGGATGGGTCTGGGGTGACTACCATCCACAGGATGGGTCTGGGGTGACTACCTCCCACAGGATGGGTCTGCCTGGGACAACTGGTCTGCCTGCGACAACTTGTCTGCCTGCCGCAACTGGTCTGCCTGCGCAACTGGTCTGCCTGGAACAACTTGTCTGCCTGGGACAACTGGTCTGCCTGGGACAACTGGTCTGCCTGTTGCAACTGGTCTGCCTGGGACAACTGGTCTGCCTGGGACAACTGGTCTGCCTGGGACAACTGGTCTGCCTGGGACAACTGGTATGCCTTGGACAACTGGTCTTCCTGGGACAACTGGTCTGCCTTTGACAACTGGTCTGCCTGGGACAACTGGTCTGCCTGGGACAACTGGTCTGCCTGCGACAACTGGTCTGCCTGTGACAACAGGTCTGCCTGCATGAACTGGTATGCCTGCGGCAACTGGTCTGCCTGTGACAACTGGTCTGCCTGAGGCAACTGGTCTACCTGGGACAACTGGTTTACCTGGGACAACTGGTCTACTTGGAGAAACTGGTCTTCCTAAAGCAACTGGTCTGCCTTGAGCAACTGGTCTGCCTGGAACAACTGGTCTGCCTGCAGCAACTGGTCTGGCAGGGACAACTGGTCTTCTTGGGACAACAAGTCTGCCTTGGGCAACTGGTGTACCTGGAACAACTGGTCTGCCTGGGACAACTGGTCTGCTTGGGACAACTGGTCTGCTTGGGACAACTGATCTGCCTGGGACAACTGGTCTACCTAGTGCAACTGGTCTGCCTGCGGCAACTGGTCTGCCTAGTGCAACTGGTCTGAGTGGGGCTACTGGTCTGCCTGGTGCAAGTGGTCTACCTGGTGCAACTGGTCTGCCTGCGGCAACTGGTCTGCTTGGAACAACTGGTCTGCCTGGGACAACTGGTCTGCCTGGGGCAACTGGTGTGCCTGAAGCAACTGGTCTGCCAGGAGCAACTGGTCTGCCTGGAGCAACTGGTCTATCTGGCACAACTTGTCTGCCTGGAGCAACTGGTCTGCCTGGGACAACTGGTCTACCTGGAGCAACTGGTCTGCCTGGGACAACTGGTCTACCTGGAGCAACTGGTCTGCTTGGGACAACTGGTCTGTCTGGAGCATTTGGTCTGCCAGGGACAAATGGTCTGCCTTGTGCAACTGTTCTGCCTGGGACAACTGGTCTGTTTGGGACAACTGGTCTGCCTGGTTCAACTGGTCTGCCAGGGATAACTGGTCTGCCTGGTGCAAGTGGTCTGCCAATGACAACTGGTCTGCCTGGAGCAACTGGTTTGCCTGGGACAACTGGTCTCCCTTTAGCAACTGGTCTGCCAGGGACAATTGGTCTGCCTGGAGCAACTGGTAAGCCTGGGACAACTGGTGTTCCTGGACCAACTGGTCTGCCAGGGACAACTGGTCTGCCTGGACCAACTGGTCTGCCTGGGACAACTAGTCTACATGGAGCAACTGGTCTGTTTGAAGTAACTGGTCTGTTTCAAGCAACTGGTCTGCCTGAAGCAACTGGTCTGCCTGAAGCAACTGGTCTGCCTGAAACAACTGGTTTGCCTGAAGCAACTGGTCTGCCTGAAGCAACTGGTCTACCTGGAGCAAGTGGTCTACCTGCAGCAACTGGTCTGCCTGGAGCAACTGGTCTAACTGGAGCAAGTGGTCTACCTGGAACAACTGGTCTACCTGGAGCAACTTGTCTACCTGGATCAACTGGTCTGCCTGGGGAAACTTGTCTACCTGGATCAACTGGTCTACCTGGAGCAATTGGTCTACCTGGAGCAACTTCTCTACCTGGAGCAACTTGTCTACCTGGAACAACTGGTCTACCTGGTGCAACTGGTCTACCTGGAGCAACTGGTCTACCTGGAACAACTGGTCTACCTGGAACAACTGGTCTACCTGGAACAACAGGTCTACCTGGAACAACTTGTCTACCTGGAACAACTGGTCTACTGGAGTAACTGGTCTACCTGGAACAACTGGTCTACCTGGAGCAACTGGTCTATCTGGAGCAACTTGTCTACCTGAAACAACTGCTCTACCTGGAACAACTAGACTACCTGGAACAACTTGTTTACCTGGAACAACTGGTCCACCTGGAACAACTTGTCTACCTGGAACAACTTGTCTACCTGGAACAACTTGTCTACCTGGAACAACTTGTCTACCTGGAACAACTTGCCTACCTGGAACAACTTGTCTACCTGGAACAATTTGTCTACCTGGAACAACTGGTCTACCTGGAACAACTGGTCTACCTGGAACAGCTGGTCTACCTGGAACAACTTGCTTACCTGGAACAACTTGTCTACCTGGAACAACTGGTTTACCTGGAACAACTGGTCTACCTGGAACAACTTGTCTACCTGGAACAACTTGTCTACCTGGAACAACTGGTCTACCTGGAAGAACTTGTCTACCTGGTACAACTGGTCTACCTGGAACAACTTGTCTACCTAGAACAACTTGTCTACCTGGAACAACTGGTCTACCTGGGACAACTTGTCTACCTGGAACAACTTGTGTACCTGGAGCAACTTGTCTACCTGGAACAACTTGTCTACCTGGAACAACTTGTCTACCTGGAACAACTGGTCAACCTGGAAGAACTGGTCTACCTGGAACAGCTGGTCTTCCTGGAACAACTGGTCTACCTGGAACAACTGATCTACAAGGAACAGCTGGTCTTCTTGGAACAACTGGTCTACCTGGAACAACTGGTCTACCTGGAAAAACTGGTCTACCTGGAACAGCTGGTCTACCTGGAACAACTGGTCTACCTGGAGCAACTTGTCTACCTGGAACAACTGGTCTACCTGGAACAACTGGTCTACCTAGAACAACTGGTCTACCTGGAACAACTGGTCTACTTGAAACAACGGGTCTACCTGGAACAACTGGTCTACCTGGAACAACAGGTCTACCTTTAACAACTGGTCTACCTGGAACAACTGGTCTACCTGGAACAACTGGTCTACCTAGAACAACTGGTCTACCTGGAACAACTGGTCTACCTGGAACAACTGGTCTACCTGGAACAACTGGTCTACCTAGAACAACTGGTCTACCTGGAACAACTGGTCTACTTGGAACAACGGGTCTACCTGGAACAACTGGTCTACCTGGAACAACGGGTCTACCTGGAACAACGGGTCTACCTGGAACAACGGGTCTACCTGGAACAACTGGTCTACCTGGAACAACTTGTCTACCTGGAACAACGGGTCTACCTGGAACAACGGGTCTACCGGGAACAACTGGTCTACCTAGAACAACTGGTCTACCTGGAACAACTGGTCTACTTGGAACAACGGGTCTACCTGGAACAACTGGTCTACCTGGAACAACTGGTCTACCTGGAACAACGGGTCTACCTGGAACAACTGGTCTACCTGGAACAACGGGTCTACCTGGAACAACTGGTCTACTTGGAACAACGGGTCTACCTGGAACAACTGGTCTACCTGGAACAACTGGTCTACCTGGAACAACGGGTCTACCTGGAACAACGGGTCTACCTGGAACAACGGGTCTACCTGGAACAACGGGTCTACCTGGAGCAACTGGTCTACCTGGAACAACTTGTCTACCTGGAACAACTGGTCTACCTGGAACAACTGGTCTACTTGGAACAACTGGTCTACCTAGAACAACTGGTCTACCTGGAACAACTGGTCTACCTGGAACAACTGGTCTACCTGGAACAACTGGTCTACCTGGAACAACTGGTCTACTTGGAACAACGGGTCTACCTGGAACAACTGGTCTACCTGGAACAACGGGTCTACCTGGAACAACTGGTCTACCTGGAACAACGGGTCTACCTGGAACAACGGGTCTACCTGGAACAACTGGTCTACCTGGAACAACTTGTCTACCTGGAACAACGGGTCTACCTGGAACAACGGGTCTACCTGGAACAACGGGTCTACCTGGAACAACGGGTCTACCTGGAACAACGGGTCTACCTGGAACAACGGGTCTACCTGGGGCAACGGGTCTACCTGGAACAACGGGTCTACCTGGAACAACGGGTCTACCTGGAACAACGGGTCTACCTGGAACAACGGGTCTACCTGGAACAACGGGTCTACCTGGAACAACGGGTCTACCTGGAACAACGGGTCTACCTGGAACAACGGGTCTACCTTAAACAACGGGTCTACCTGGGGCAACGGGTCTACCTGGAACAACGGGTCTACCTGGAACAACGGGTCTACCTGGAACAACGGGTCTACCTGGAACAACGGGTCTACCTGGAACAACGGGTCTACCTGGAACAACGGGTCTACCTGGAGCAACTGGTCTACCTGGAACAACTTGTCTACCTGGAACAACTGGTCTACCTGGAACAACTGGTCTACTTGGAACAACTGGTCTACCTAGAACAACTGGTCTACCTGGAACAACTGGTCTACCTGGAACAACTGGTCTACCTGGAACAACTGGTCTACCTGGAACAACTGGTCTACTTGGAACAACGGGTCTACCTGGAACAACTGGTCTACCTGGAACAACGGGTCTACCTGGAACAACTGGTCTACCTGGAACAACGGGTCTACCTGGAACAACGGGTCTACCTGGAACAACTGGTCTACCTGGAACAACTTGTCTACCTGGAACAACGGGTCTACCTGGAACAACGGGTCTACCTGGAACAACGGGTCTACCTGGAACAACGGGTCTACCTGGGGCAACGGGGGAACAACGGGTCTACCTGGAACAACGGGTCTACCTGGAACAACGGGTCTACCTGGAACAACGGGTCTACCTGGAACAACGGGTCTACCTGGAACAACGGGTCTACCTGGAACAACGGGTCTACCTGGAACAACGGGTCTACCTGGAACAACGGGTCTACCTGGAACAACGGGTCTACCTGGTATGTTGCAGGACACTCCAGGTAGAACGTGCACTTGCGTTTCCTACTAATTTCTGCACCTGATGATGTATTGATTGCAACACGAAAGGCCTAGAGCTGTGATTCAGCTCCTGTGGTTGTTTTGCTTATATATATATATATATATATATATATATATATATATATATATATATATATATATATATATATATATATATATATATATATATATATATATATATATATATATATATATATATATATATATATATACGTAGATAGATCAAGTTCAAACACACACTCATAGATATATGCAGATAGATACCGATAGATATATGCAGATAGATACTGATAGATATATGCAGATAGATACTGATAGATATATGCAGATACATACAGATAGATATATGCAGATAGATACTGATAGATATATGCAGATAGATACTGATAGATATATGCAGATACATACAGATAGATATATGCAGATAGATACTGATAGATATATGCAGATAGATACTGATAGATATATGCAGATAGATACTGATAGATATATGCAGATACATACAGATAGATATATGCAGATAGATACTGATAGATATATGCAGATAGATACAGATAGATATATGCAGATAGATACAGATAGATATATGCAGATAGATACAGATAGATATAAACAGATAGATACAGATAGATATATGCAGATAGAATCAGATAGATATATGCAGATAGATACAGATAGATATAAGCAGATAGATACAGATAGATATATGCAGATAGAATCAGATAGATATATGCAGATAGATACAGATAGATATATGCAGATAGACACAGATAGATATATGCAGATAGACACAGATAGATATATACAGTAATATACATATTAATGGGACAGTCGTAATTTAAGTCATTTAATAATTTAATAATTTAATAATTTAATAATTTAATAATTTAATAATTTAATAATTAAGAAATAAGAATCGATGATATTTAATAAGATAAATAATTATTATTTTCTTATATAAGCATTTTGGCAGGTTCTGCGTCGAGGTTCAAGGTTCTAATACACTGCAGCACAGAACTGTTCAATGTTGAACACATTTTGGCAGGTTCTGCGTCGTGGTTCAAGGTTCTAATACACTGCAGCATAGAACTGTTCAATGTTGAACACATTTTAACAGGTTCTGCGACGTGGTTCAAGGTTCTAATACACTGCAGCATAGAACTGTTCAATGTTGAACACATTTTAACAGGTTCTGCGACGTGGTTCAAGGTTCTAATACACTGCAGCATAGAACTGTTCAATGTTGAACACATTTTAACAGGTTCTGCGACGTGGTTCAAGGTTCTAATACACTGCAGCATAGAACTGTTCAATGTTGAACACATTTTAACAGGTTCTGCGACGTGGTTCAAGGTTCTAATACACTGCAGCATAGGACTGTTCATTGTTGAACACATTTTGGCAGGTTCTGTGTCGAGGTTCAAGGTTCTAATACACTGCAGCATAGAACTGTTCAATGCTGAACACATTTTAACAGGTTCTGCGACGTGGTTCAAGGTTCTAACAGCAACAGCATAGAACTGTTCAATGCTGAACACATTTTGGCAGGTTCTGCGTCGTGGTTCAAGGTTCTAATACACTACAGCATAGAACTGTTCAATGCTGAACACATTTTGGCAGGTTCTGCGTCGTGGTTCAAGGTTCTAATACACTGCAGCATAGAACTGTTCAATGCTGAACACATTTTATCAGGTTCTGCGTCGAGGTTCAAGGTTCTAACAGCAACAATTAGCTTCTCCACACTTGATCAGTCCTGTTGGACGATCCTGTGTTTGGTTAGTGACTAAAGATTCTCAGTTGGGTTGAGGTCAGGAGAGCTTCCAGGCCAGTTAAGAATGTCGGCAGTTTCCTGGAAGTCTGGAATGGATGCTGCTGGAAAAGGCCTTCTCCATCAGGAAAGATTTTATCCACAATGGGAAGTAGATGAGTTGACGGGATTGTTTTGTATATGTCACTGGTCATAGTTACCTCAACAATAACAAGTCCAGGATATCAAATATCTGAGGTGTTGTCTTGTGGCGCTGGTTGACTGTGTCCTTTCTGGCCGTGTACATCACCACCACTGATCTGTACCCATGTACATCACCACCACTGATCTGTACCCATGTACATCACTACCACTGATCTGTACCCATGTACATCACTACCAATGATCTGTACTCATGTACATCACTACCACTGATCTGTACCCATGTACATCACCACCACTGATCTGTACCCATGTACATCACTACCACTGATCTGTACCCATGTACATCACTACCACTGATCTGTACCCATGTACATCACCACCACTGATCTGTACCCATGTACATCACTGCCACTGATCTGTACCCATGTACATCACCACCACTGATCTGTACCCATGTACATCACCACCACTGATCTGTACCCATGTACATCACTACCACTGATCTGTACCCATGTACATCACTACCACTGATCTGTACCCATGTACATCACTACCACTGATCTGTAGCCATGTACATCACTACCACTGATCTGTACCCATGTACATCACTACCACTGATCTGTACCCATGTACATCACTACCACTGATCTGTACCCATGTACATCACTACCACTGATCTGTAGCCATGTACATCACTACCACTGATCTGTACCCATGTACATCACTGCCACTGATCTGTACCCATGTACATCACTACCACTGATCTGTACCCATGTACATCACTACCACTGATCTGTACCCATGTACATCACCACCACTGATCTGTACCCATGTACATCACTACCACTGATCTGTACCCATGTACATCACTACCACTGATCTGTACCCATGTACATCACTACCACTGATCTGCATCCATGTATATCACTACCACCGATTTGTACCCATGTACATCACCACCACTGATTTGTACCCATGAACATCACTACCACTGATCTGTGCCCATGTACATCACTACCACTGATCTGTACCCATGTACATCACTACCACTGATCTGTACCCATGTACATCACTACCACTGATCTGTACCCATGTACATCACTACCACTGATCTGTGCCCATGTACATCACTACCACCGATTTGTACCCATGTACATCACTACCACTGATCTGTACCCATGTACATCACTAATACTGATCTGTACCCATGTACATCACCACCACTGATCTGTACCCATGTACATCACTACCACTGATCTGTACCCATGTACATCACCACCACTGATCTGTACCCATGTACATCACTACCACTGATCTGTACCCATGTACATCACTAATACTGATCTGTACCCATGTACATCACTACCACTGATCTGTACCCATGTACATCACCACCACTGATCTGTACCCATCTACATCACTACCACTGATCTGTACCCATGTACATCACTAATACTGATCTGTACCCATGTACATCACTACCACTGATCTGTACCCATGTACATCACCACCACTGATCTGTACCCATGTACATCACTACCACTGATCTGTACCCATGTACATCACTACCACTGATCTGTACCCATGTACATCACTGCCACTGATCTGTACCCATGTACATCACTACCACTGATCTGTACCCATCTACATCACTACCACTGATCTGTACCCATGTACATCACTACCACTGATCTGTGTCCATGTACATCACTACCACTGATCTGTACCCATGTGCATCACTGCCACTGATCTGTACCCATGTACATCACCACCACTGATCTGTACCCATGTACATCACTACCACTGATCTTTACCAATGTACATCACTACCACTGATCTGTACCCATGTACATCACCACCACTGATCTGTACCCATGTACATCACTACCACTGATCTGTACCCATGTACATCACTACCACTGATCTGTACCCATGTACATATCTTCCACTGATCTGTACCCATGTACATCACTACCACTGATCTATACCCATGTACATCACTACCACTGATCTTTACCAATGTACATCACCACCACTGATCTGTACCCATGTACATCACTACCACTGATCTGTACCCATGTACATGACTGCCATTGATCTGTACCCATGTACGTATCTGCCACTGATCTGTACCCATGTACGTATCTGCCACTGATCTGTACCCATGTACATCACTACCACTGATCTATACCCATGTACATCACTACCACTGATCTATACCCATGTACATCACTACCAATGACCTGTACCCATGTACATCACTACCAATGATCTGTACCTATGTGCATCACTGCCACTGATCTGTACCCATGTACATCAGTACCACTGATCTGTACCCATGTACATCACTACCACTGATCTGTACCCAAATACATCATTACCTCTGATCTGTACCCATGTACATCACTACCACTGATCTGTACCCATGTACATCACTACCACTGATCTATACGCATGTACATCACTACCACTGATCTGTTCCCATGTACATCACTACCACTGATCTGTACCCATGTCCATCACAACCACTGATCTGTACCCATGTACATCACTACCACTGATCTGCACCCATGTTCATCACAACCACTGATCTGTACCCATGTACATCACTACCACTGATCTGTACCCATGTTCATCACAACCACTGATCTGTACCCATGTACATCACTACCACTGATCTGTACCCATGTCCATCACAACCACTGATCTGTACCCATGTACATCACTACCACTGATCTGCACCCATGTTCATCACTACCACTCATCTGTACCCATGTACATCACTACCACTGATCTGTACCCATGTACATCATTACCACTGATCTGTACCCATGTACATCCAACGTATTCAGGTTCCCACCAATGATCAACAGTCACAAGTGTTGTCAGCGTCTTCAGGTTCCCACCAATGATCCACAATCAGTAGTGTTGTCAGCGTCTTCATGTTCCTACTAATGATCTACAATCACAAGTGTTGTCAGAGTCTTCATTTTCCCACCAATGATTCACAATCACCAATGTAGTCACCGTCTTCAGGTTCTCACGAACGACCCACGATCACCAGTGTTGTCAGCGTCTTCAGGTTCCCACCAATGATCCACAATCACCACTGTTGTCAAAGTCTTCAGGTTCCCATCAATGAACCACAATCACCACTGTTGTCAAAGTCTTCAGGTTCCCACCAATGAACCACAATCACCACTGTTGTCAAAGTCTTCAGGTTCCCATCAATGAACCACAATCACCACTGTTGTCAAAGTCTTCAGGTTCCCATCAATGATCCACAATCACCAGTGTTGTCAAAGTCTTCAGGTTCCCACCAATGATCCACAATCACCACTGTTGTCAGAGTCTTCAGGTTCCCACCAATGACCCACAATCACCTGTGTTGTCAGAGTCTTCAGGTTCCCACCGATGATCCACAATTACCAGTGGTGTCAGAGACTTCAGGTTCCACCAATTATCCACAATCACCAGTGTTGTCAGCATCTTCAGGTTCCCAACAATGATCAAAAATCACCAGTGTTGTCTCCGAGTTCAGGTTCCCACCTATGATCCACAATCAGCAGTGTTGTCACCGTCTTCAGGTGCCTACCAATTATCCACAATCACCAGTACTGTCACCGTCTTCAGGTTCCCACCAATTATCCACAATCACCAGTGTTGTCAGAGTCTTCAGGTTCCAACCAGTGATCCACAATCACCAGTGTTGTCAGAGTCTTCAGGTTCCCACCAATGATCCAAAATCACCAGTGTTGTCCCCTTCTTCAGATTCCCACAAATGACCAACAATCACCAGTGTTGTCTGCGTCTTCAGGTTCCCACCAATAATCCACAATTAGCAGTGTTGTCACCGTCTTCAGGTTCCCACCAATGATCCACAGTCACCAGTGTTGCCAGCGTCTTCAGGTTCCCACCAATAATCCACAATCACCAGTGTTGTCACCGTCTTCAGGTTCCCTCCAATGATCCACTATCACCAGTGTTGTCAAAGTCTTCAGGTTCCCACCAATGTCCAACAATCACCAGTGTTGTCACCTTCAGGTTCCCACAAATGACAAACAATCACTAGTGTTGTCTGCGTCTTCTGGTTCCCACCAATTATCTACAATCACCACTGTTGTCAAAGTCTTCAGGTACACACCAATGACCCACAATCACCACTGATGTCAAAGTCGTCAGGTTTCCACCACTGACCCACAATCACCAGTGTTGTCCCCTTCTTCAGGTTCCCACCAATGACCAACAATCACCAGTGCTGTCAGAGTCTTCAGGTTCCCACCAATGATCCACAATCGGCAGTGTTGTCACCGTCTTCACGTTCCCACCAATGATCCACAATCACCAGTGTTGCCAGCGTCTTCAGGTTCCCACCAATGATCCACAATCACCAGTGTTGCCAGCGTCTTCAGGTTCCCACCAATGATCCACAATCACCAGTGTTGCCAGCGTCTTCAGGTTCCCACCAATGATCCACAATCAGCAGTGCTGTCACCGTATTCAGGTTCCTACCAATGATCCACAATCACCAGTGTTGTCACCGCCTTCACGTTCCCACCAATTACCAACAATCACCAGTGTTGTCAGAGTCTTCAGGTTCCCACCAATGATCCACAATCACCAGTGTCGTCAGAGACTTCAGGTTCCCACCAATAATCCACAATTTGCAGTGTTGTCACCGCCTTCACGTTCCCACCAATTACCAACAATCACCAGTGTTGCCAGCGTCTTCAGGTTCCCACCAATGATCCACAATCACCAGTGTTGTCACCGTCTTCAGGTTCCCTCCAATGACCCACAATCACCAGTGTTGTCAGAGTCTTCAGGTTCCACCAATTATCCACAATCACCAGTGTTGTCAGCAACTTCAGGTTCCCACCAATAATCCACAATTAGCAGTGTTGTCACCGTCTTCAGGTTCCCTCCAATGATCCACAATCACCAGTGTTGTCACCGTCTTCAGGTTCCCTCCAATGATCCACAATTACCAGTGTTGTCAAAGTCTTCAGGTTCCCACCAATGACCCACAGTCACCACTGTTGTCAAAGTCTTCAGGTTCCCACCAATGTCCAACAATCACCAGTGTTGTCACATTCAGGTTCCCACAAATGACAAACAATCACTAGTGTTGTCTGCGTCTTCTGGTTCCCATCAATTATCTACAATCACCACTGTTGTCAAAGTCTTCAGGTACACACCAATGACCCACAATCACCACTGATGTCAAAGTCGTCAGGTTCCCACCACTGACCCACAATCACCAGTGATGTCCCCTTCTTCAGGTTCCCACCAATGACCAACAATCACCAGTGATGTCCCCTTCTTCAGGTTCCCACCAATGATCCACAATTACCAGTGTTGCCAGCGTCTTCAGGTTCCCACCAATGATCCACAATCGGCAGTGTTGTCACCGTCTTCACGTTCCCACCAGTTACCAACAATCACCAGTGTTGTCAGAGTCTTCAGGTTCCCACCAATGATCCACAATCACCAGTGTCGTCAGAGACTTCAGGTTTCCACCAATGATCCACAATCACCAGTGTTGTCACCGTCTTCAGGTACACACCTATGACCCACAATCACCACTCATGTCAAAGTCTTCAGGTTCCCACCACTGACCCACAATCACCAGTGTTCTCCTCTTCTTCAGGTTCCCACCAATGACCAACAATCACCAGTGTTGTCAGAGTCTTCAGGTTTCCACCAATGATCCACAATCACCAGTGTTGTCACCGTCTTCAGGTCCGTACCAAGGATCCACAATCACAAGTGTTGTCACCGCCTTCAAGTTCTCACCAATGACCAACAATCACCAGTGTCATCAAGGTCTTCAGGTTCCCACCAATGATCCACAATCACCAATGTTCTCACCGTCCTTAGGTTCCCACCAATGAACCACAATGACCAGTGTTGTCAGAAACATCAGGTTCCACCAATTATCCACAATCACCTGCGTTGTCAGCATCTTCAGGTTCCCAACAATGATCCACAATCACCAGTGTTGTCACCGAGTTCAGGTTCCCACCAATGATCCACAGTCACCATTGTTGTCAGCGTCTTCAGGTTCCCTCCAATGATCCAAAATCACCAGTGTTGTCACCATCTTCAGGTTCCCACCAATGACCCACAATCACCAGTGTTGTCCCCTTCTTCAGGTTCCCACCAATGATCCACAATCACCAGTGATGCCAGCGTCTTCAGGTTCCCACCAATGATCCACAATCACCAGTGCTGTCACTGTCTCCAGGTTCCCACCAATGATCCACAATCACAAGTGTTGTAACCGTCTTCAGGTTCACCACCAATGATCCACAATCACATTTGTTGTCTCCGTCCTCAGGTTCCCTCCAATGATCCACAATCACAAGTGTTGTCAGCGTCTTCAGGTTCCCCCCAATGACCCACAATCACCAGTGTTGTCAGAGTCTTCAGGTTCCCACCAATGTTCAACAATCACGAGTGTTGTCACCATCTTCAGGTTCCCACCAATGATCAACAATCACCAGTGTTGCCACCGTCTACAGGTTCCCACCAACGACCCACAATCACCAGTGTTGTCACCTTTTTCAGGTTCCCACCAATGACCAACAATCACCCGTGTTGTCTGCGTCTTCAGGTTCCCACCAATGATCCACAATCACCAGTGTTGCCAGCGTCTTCAGGTTCCCTCCAATGATCCACAATCAACAGTGTTGTCACCGTGTTCAGGTTCCTACCAATGATCCACAATCACCAGTGTTGTCACCGTCTTCAAGTTCCCACCAATGACCCACAATCACCAGTGTTGTCAGCGTCTTCAGGTTCCCACCAATGACCCACAGTCACCACTGTTGTCAAAGTCTTCAGGTTCCCACCAATGTCCAACAATCACCAGTGTTGTCCCCTTCTTCAGGTTCCCATCAATGATCCACAATCACCAGTGTTGCCAGCGTCTTCAGGTTCCCACCAATGATCAACAATCGGCAGTGTTGTCACCGTCTTCAGGTTCCTACCAATGATCCACAATCACCAGTGTTGTCACCGCCTTCACGTTCCCACCAATTACCAACAATCACCAGTGTTGTCAGAGTCTTCAGGTTCCCACCAATTATCCACAGTCACCAGTGTTGTCAACGTCTTCAGGTTCCCACCAATGATCCACAATCACCAGTGTCGTCAGAGTCTTCAGGTTCCCACCAATGATCCACAAACACCAGTGTTGTCACCGTTTTCAGGTTCGCACCAATGATCTACAATCACCACTGTTGTCAGAGACTTCAGGTTCCCACCAATGATCCACAATCACCAGTGTTGTCACCGTTTTCAGGTTCGCACCAATGATCAACAATCACCAGTGTTGTCAGAGACTTCAGGTTCCCACCAATGATCCACAATCACCAGTGTCGTCAGAGTCTTCAGGTTCCCACCAATGATCCACAATCACCAGTGTTGTCACCGTTTTCAGGTTCGCACCAATGATCTACAATCACCAGTGTCGTCAGAGTCTTCAGGTTCCCACCAATGATCGACAATCACCAGTTTTGACACCGTCTTCAGGTTCGCATCAATCATAAACAAACAGTAGTGTTGTCATCGTCTTCAGGTTCCCACCAAAGATCCACAATCACCTGTGCTGTTAGAATCTCCAGGTTCCCATCAATGTCCCACAATCACCAGTGTTGTCACCGTCTTCAGGTTCACACTAATGACCCACAAGCATCAGTGTTGTCAGAGTGTTCAGGTTCCCGCAAGTCACCAACAATCACCAGTGTTGTCACCGTCTTCATGTTCCCACCTATGACCAACAATCACCAGTGTTGTCAGCGTCTTCAGGTTCCCACCAATGATCCATTATCACTAGTGTTGTCAGCGTCTTCAGGTTCCGACCAAT
This sequence comes from Cherax quadricarinatus, assembly GCF_038502225.1. NCBI lineage: Eukaryota > Metazoa > Arthropoda > Malacostraca > Decapoda > Parastacidae > Cherax > Cherax quadricarinatus. The sequence continues at coordinate 794,867 of NW_027195035.1, forward strand.
TACTCACAATCACCAGTGTTGTCACCGTCTTCAGGTTCCCATCAATGTCCCACAATCACCAGTGTTGTCAGCGTCTTCAGGTTCCCACCAATGGCGCATAATCACCAGTGTTGTCAGAGTATTCAGGTTCCCACCAATGATCCACAATCACCAGTGTTGTCACCGTCTTCAGGTTCCCACCAATGGCCCATAATCACCAGTGTTGTCAGAGTCTTCAGGTTCCCACCAATGGCCCATAATCACCAGTGTTGTCAGAGTATTCAGGTTCCCACCAATGATCCACAATCACCAGTGTTGTCACCGTCTTCAGGTTCCCACCAATGATCCACAATCACTAGTGTTGTCAGCATCTTCCTGTTCCCACCAATGATCCACAATCACCAATGATGTCAAAGTCTTCAGGTTCCCACCAATCACCCACAATCACCAGTGTCGTCACCTTCTTCAGGTTCCCACCAATGACCAACAATCACCATTGTTGTCTGCACCTTCAGATTCCCACCAATGATATACAATTTCATATGCTGTCAGTGTCTGCAGGTTCCCACCAATAATCCACAATCTGCAGTGTTGTCAAAGTCTTCAGGTTCCCACCAATAATCCACAATCACCAGTGTTGTCATAGTCTTCAGGTTCCCACCAATGATACACAGTCACCAGTGTTGTCAACGTCTGCAGGTTCCCATCAATGATCCACAATCACCAGTGTTGTCTCCGTCCTCAGGTTCCCACGAGTGACCCACAATCACCAAGGTTGTCAGAGTCTTCAGGTTCCCACCAATGTTCCACAATCACCAATGTTGTCACCATCTTCAGGTTACCACCAATGATCCACAATCACAAGTGTTGTCAGAGACTTCAGGTTCCTACCAATGATCCACAATCACAATTGTTGTCAGCGTCTTCAGGTTCCCACCAATGATGCACAATCACCAGTGTTGTCAGAGATTTCAGGTTCCCACCAATTATCCTCAATCACCAGTGTTGTGACCGTCTTCAGGTTCTCACCAATTACCAACAATCACCAATGGTTTCAGCGTCTTCAGGTTCTCACCAATGATCCACAATCAGTAGTGTTGTCAGAGTCTTCAGGTTCCCACCACTGATCCACAAGCACCAGTGTTGTACCCGTCTTAAGGTTTCCTACAATGATCCACAATCACCAATGTTGTCAGAGACTTCAGGTTCCCACCAATGACCCATAATCACCAGTGTTGTCAGCTTCTTCAGGTTCCCACCAATGATCCACAATCACCAGTGTTGTCAGCGTCTTCAGGTTCCCACCAATGATCCACAATCACCAGTGTTGTCACCGTCTTCAGTTTCCCTCCAATGATCCACAATCACCAGTGTCGTCAGCGTCTACAGGTTCCCACCAATCACCCACAATCACCAGTGTTGTCACCGTCTTCAGGTTCCCACCAATCATCCAGAATCACCAGAGTTGTCAACGTCTTCAGGCTTCCACAAATGATCCACAATCACCAGTGTTGTCAGAGACTTCAGGTTCCCACCAATGATCCACAATCTCCAGTGTTGTCAGCATCTTCAGGTTCCCACCAATGACCAAAAATCACCAGTGTTCTCAGAGTCTTCAGGTTCCCACCAATGACCCACAATCACCAGTGTTGTCAGAGTCTTCAGGTTCCCACCAATGATCCACAATCACCAGTGTTGTCACCGTTTTCAGGTTCGAAACAATGATCAACAATCACCAGTGTTGTCAGAGACTTCAGGTTCCCACTAATGATCCACAATCTCCAGTGTTGTCACCGTCTTCAGGTTCCCACCAATGATCCACAATCACCAGTGTTGTCAGAGTCTTCAGGTTCCCACCAATGATACACAATCACCAGTGTTGTCATTGTCTTCATGTTCCCACCTATGACCAACAATCACCAGTGTTGTCACCGTCCTCAGGTTCCCACCAATGATCCACAATCACCAGTGTTGTCACCGTCTTCAGGTTCCCATCAATGTCCCACAATCACCAGTATTGTCACCGTTTTCAGGTTCACACTAATGACCCACAATCACTAGTGTTGCCAGCGTCTTCATGTTCCCACCAATGATCCCAAATCACCAGCGTTGTCACAGTCTTCAGGTTCCCACCAATGATCCACAATCACCAGTGTTGCCAGCGTCTTCATGTTCCCACCCATGATCCACAATCAGCAGTATTGTCACCGTCTTCAGATTTCTACCAATGATCCACAATCACCAGTGTTGTCACCGTCTTCAAGTTCCCACCAATGACCCACAATCATCAGTGTTGTCAGTCTTCATTTTCCCACCAATGATCGGCAGTCACCAGTGTTGTCAACGGCTTCAGTTTCCCAAAAATGAACCACAATCACCAGTGTTGTCACCGTCTCCAGGTTCCCAACAATGATCCACAATCACTAGTGTTGTCACCGTCTTCAGGTTCCCACCAATGGCCCATAATCACCAGTGTTGTCAGCGTCTTCAGGTTCTCACCAATGATCCACAATCACTAGTGTTGTCAGCATCTTCAGGTTCCCACCAATGATCCACAATCGCCAGTGTTGTCAGCGTCTTCAGGTTTCCACTAATGATCCACAATCACCAATGTAGTCACCGTCTTCGGGTTACCACCAATGACCCACAATCACGAGTGATGTCAACGTCTTCAAGTTCCAACCAATAACCAACAATCACCAGTGTTGTCAACGTCTTCAGGTTCCCATCAATGATCCACAATCACCAGTGTCGACAGAGCGTTCAGGTTCCCACCAACGATCCACAATCACCAGTGTTGTAACCGGCTTCTGGTTCCAGCCAATGTTCCACAATCACCAGTGTTGTCAGAGTCTTCAGGTTCCCACCAATGTTCCACAATCAATAATGTTGTCACCATCTGCAGGTTACCACCAATGATCCACAATCACAAGTGTTGTCAGACACTTCAGGCTCCTACCAATGATCAACAATCACCAGTGTAGTCAGCGTCTTCAGGTTCCCACCAATGATGCACAATCACCAGTGTTGTCAGTGACTTCAGGTTCCCAACAATTATCCTCAATCACCAGTGTTGTCAGCGTCTTCAGGTTCCCACCAATGATCTACAATCACCAATGGTTTCAGCGTCTTCAGGTTCCCACCACTGATCCACAATCACAAGTGTTGTCACCGTTTTCTTCTTCCCAACAATGATCCACAAGCACCAGTGTTGTCAGAGACTTCAGGTTCCCACCAATGACCAATAATCACCAATGTTGTCAGTTTCTTCAGGTTCCCACCAATGATCCACAATCACCAGTGTTGTCAGTGTCTTCAGGTTCCCACCAATGATCCACAATCACCAGTGTTGTCACAGTCTTCAGATTCCCACCAATGACAAACAATCACCAGTGTTGTCACCGTCTTCAGGTTCCCACCAATGTCCCACAATCACAAGTGCTGTCACAGTCTTCAGGTTCCCACCAATGTTCTACAATCACCAATGTTGTCACCGTCTTCAAGTTCCCACCTATGACCCACAATCACCAGTGTTGTCATCGTCTTCAGGTTCCCACCAATGACCAACAATCACCAGTGTTGTCACCGTCTTCAGGTTCCCACCAATGTCCCACAATCACAAGTGCTGTCACCGTCTTCAGGTTCCCACCAATGATCTACAATCACCAATGTTGTCACCGTCTTCAAGTTCCCACCTATGACCCAGAATCACCAGTGTTGTCATCGTCTTCAGGTTCCCACCAATGATCAACAATCACCAGTGTTGCCACTGTCTTCAGGTTCCCACCAATGATCTAGAATCACCAGAGTTGTCACAGTCTTCAGGTTCCCACCAATCATAAACAATCACCAGTGTTGTCACCGTCTTCAGGTTCCCACCAATCATCCACAATCACCAGTATTTTTAGAATTTCAGGTTCCCACCAATGATCCACAATCACCAGTATTTTTAGAATTTCAGGTTCCCACCAATGATCCACAATCACCAGTATTGTCAGAGTCTTCAGGTTCCCACCAACGTCCCACAATCACCACTGTTGTCAAAGACTTCAGGTTCCCTCAAATGTCCCACAATCACCAGTGTTGTCACCTTCTTCAGATTCCCACCAATGACCAACAATCACCAGTGTTGTCTGCGTCTTAAGATTCCCACCAATGATCCACAATCACAAGTGTTTCCAGCGTCTTCAGGTTCCCACCAATGATCCACAATGAACAGTGTTGTCACCGTCTTCAGGTTCCTACCAATGATCCACAATCACCAGTGTTGTCACCTTCTTCAAGTTCCCACCAATGACCCACAATCACCAGTGTTGTCAGTCTTCATTTTCCCATCAATGATCGGCAGTCACCAATGTTGTCAACGTCTTCAGTTTCCCAAAAATGATCCACAATCACTAGTCTTGTCAGCGTCTTCAGGTTCACACCAATGACCCACAATCACCAATGATGTCAAAGTCTTCAGCCTCCCACCAATGATCCACAATCTCAAGTGTTGTCAGCGTCTTCAGGTTCCCACCAATAATCCACAATCACAAGTGTTGTCTCCGTCTTCAGGTTCCCACGAATGACCCACAATCACCAGTGTTGTCAGAGTCTTCAAGTTCCCACCAATGTTGCAAAGTCACCAATGTTGTCACCATCTTCAGGATCCCACCAATGATCCACAATCGCAAGTGTTGTCAGAGACTTCAGGTTCCTACCAATGATCCACAATCACCAGTGTTGTCAGCGTCTTCAGGTTCCCACCAATGATGCACAATCACCAGTGTTGTCAGAGACTTCAGGTTCCCACCAATGATCCACAATCACCAGTGTTGTCAGCGTCTTCAGGTTCCCACCAATGATGCACAATCACAAGTGTTGTCAGAGACTTCAGGTTCCCACCAATGATCCACAATCACCAGTGTTGTCAGCGTCTTCAGGTTCCTACCAATGATCCACAATCAACAGTGCTGTGACCGTCTTCAGGTTCTCACCAATTACCAACAATCACCAATGGATTCAGCGTCTTCAGGTTCTCACCAATGATCCACAATCAGTAGTGTTGTCAGAGTCTTCAGGTTCCCACCACTGATCCACAATCACCAGTGTTGTCACCGTCTTCTTGTTCCCACCAATGATCCACAAGCACCAGTGTTGTACCCGTCTTAAGGTTTCCTTCAGTGATCCACAATCACCAGTGTAGTCAGAGACTTCAGGTTCCCACCAATGACCCATAATCACCAGTGTTGTCAGCTTCTTCAGGTTCCCACCAATGACCCATAATCACCAGTGTTGTCAGCTTCTTCAGTTTCCCTCCAATGATCCACAATCACCAGTGACGTAAGCGTCTTCAGGTTCCCACCAATGATCCACAATCACCAGTGTTGTCACCGTCTTCAAGTTCCCACCAATGATCCACAATCAACAGTGTTGTCACCGTCTTCAAGTTCCCACCAATGATCCACAATCACCAGTGTTGTCACCGTCTTCAGGTTCCCACCAATGATCCACAATCACGAGTGTTGTCACCGTCTTCAGGTTCCCACCAATGACCCACAATCACCAGTGTTGTCAGCGTCTTCAGGTTCCCACCTATGATCCACAATCAACAGTGTTGTCACCGTCTTCAAGTTCACACTAATGACCCACAATCATCAGTGCTGTCAGAGTGTTCAGGTTCCCACCAATGACCCACAATCACCAGTGTTGTCACCGTCTTAAGGTTCCCGCAAGTGACCAACAATCACCAGTGTTGTCATCGTCTTCAGGTTCCCACCAATGATCAACAATCACCAGTGTTGCCACCGTCTACAGGTTCCCACCAACGACCCACAATCACCAGTGTTGTCACCTTCTTCAGGTTCCCACCAATGACCAACAATCACCCGTGTTGTCTGCGTCTTCAGGTTCCCACCAATGATCCACAATCACCAGTGTTGCCAGCGTCTTCAGGTTCCCTCCAATGATCCACAATCAACAGTGTTGTCACCGTCTTCAGGTTCCTACCAATGATCCACAATCTCCAGTGTTGTCACCGTCTTCAAGTTCCCACCAATGACCCACAATCACCAGAGTTGTAAGAGTCTTCAGGTTCCCTCCAATGATCCACAATTAAAAGTGTTGTCAGAGTCTTCAGGTTCCCTCCAATGATCCACAATCACCAGTGTTGTCAGCTTCTTCAGGTTCCCACCAATGATCCACAATCACCAGTGTTGTCAGCGTCTTCAGGTTCCCACCAATAATCCACAATCGCCAGTGTTGTCGCCGTCTTCACGTTCCCACCAATGATCCACAATCACCAGTGTTGTCACCGTCTTCAGGTTCCCACCAATGATCCAAAATCACCAGTGTTGTCACCGTCTTCAGGTTCCCACCAATGACCCACAATCATCAGTGTTGTCAGAGTGTTCAGGTTCCCACCAATGATCCACAATCACCAGTGTTGTCACCGTCTTCAAGTTCACACTAATGATCCACAATCACCAGTGTTGTCACCGTCTTCAGGTTCCCACCAATGACCCACAATCACCAGTGTTGTCACCGTCTTCAGGTTCCTACCAATGACCCACAATCACCAGTGTTGTCACCGTCTTCAGGTTCCCACCAATGACCCACAATCACCAGTGTTGTCACCGTCTTCAGGTTCCTACCAATGACCCACAATCACCAGTGTCGACAGAGTGTTCAGGTTCCCACCAATGATCCACAATCACCAGAGTTGTAACCGGCTTCAGGTTCCCACCAATGTTCCACCATCACCAGTGTTGTCACCGTCTTCAGGTTCCTACCAATGACCCACAATCACCAGTGTTGTCAGCGTCTTCAGGTTCAAACCAATGACGCACAATCACCAGTATTGTCAGAAACTTCAGGTTCCTACCAATGACCCACAATCACCAGTGTTGTCACCGTCTTCAGGTTCCTACCAATGATCCACAATCACCAGTGCTGTGACCGTCTTCAGGTTCTCACCAATTACCAACAATCACCAATGGTTTCAGCGTCTTCAGGTTCTCACCAATGATCCACAATCAGTAGTGTTGTCAGAGTCTTCAGGTTCCCACCACTGATCCACAATCACCAGTGTTTTCACCGTCTTCTTGTTCCCACCAATGATCCACAAGCACCAGTGTTGTACCCATCTTAAGGTTTCCAACAATGATCCACAATCACCAGTGTTGTCAGAGACTTCAGGTTCCCACCAATGACCCATAATCACCAGTGTTGTCAGCTTCTTCAGGTTCCCACCAATGATCCACAATCACCAGTGTTGTCAGCGTCTTCAGGTTCCCACCAATAATCCACAATCGCCAGTGTTGTCGCCGTCTTCACGTTCCCACGAATGATCCACAACCACCAGTGTTGTCACCGTCTTCAGGTTCCCACCAATGATCCACAATCACCAGTGTTGTCACAGTCTTCAGTTTCCCTCCAATAATCCACAATCACCAGTGTCGTCAGCGTCTTCAGGTTCCCACCAATCATCCAAAATCAACAGTGTTGTCAGAGACTTCAGGTTCCCTCCAATGATTCACAGTCACCAGTGTTGTCAGCGTCTTCAGGTTCCCTCCAATGATCCACAATCAACAGTGTTGTCACCGTCTTCAGGTTCCTACCAATGATCCACAATCACCAGTGTTGTCACCGTCTTCTAGTTCCCACCAATAACCCACAATCACCAAAGTTGTAAGAGTCTTCAGGTTCCCTCCAATGATCCACAATTACCAGTGTTGTCAGACTCTTCAGGTTCCCACCAATAATCCAGAATCACCAGTGCTGCCCCCATCTTCAGGTTCCCACCAATGATCCAAAATCACCAGTGTTGTCACCGTCTTCAGGTTCCCACGAATGGCCCACAATAACCAATGTTGTCAGAGACATCAGGTTCCCACTAATGACCCACAATCACCAGTCTTGTCACCTTCTTCAGGTTCCCACCAATGACCAACAATCACCAGTGTTGTCTGCGTCTTAAGGTTACCACCAATGATCAACAATCACCAGTGTTGCCACCGTCTACAGGCTCCCACCAACGACCCACAATCACCAGTGTTGTCACCGTCTTCAGGTTCCCACCAACGACCCACAATCACCAGTGTTGTCACCGTCTTCAGGCTCCCACCAATGATCCACAATCACCAGTGTTGCCAGCGTCTTCAGGTTCCCACCAATGACCCACAATCACTAGTGTTGTCACCGTCTCCAGGTTCCCACCATCTACCCACAATCACCAGTGTTGACAGCGTCTTCAGGTTCCTTCCAATGATCCACAGTCACCAGTGTTGTCAACGTCTTCAGGTTCCCACCAATGATCCACAATCACTAGTGTTGTCACCGTCTCCAGGTTCCCACCATCTACCCACAATCACCAGTGTTGACAGCGTCTTCAGGTTCCTTCCAATGATCCACAATCACCAGTGTTGTCAGACTCTTCAGGTTCCCACCAATGATCCACAATCACCAGTGCTGCCCCCATCTTCAGGTTCACACCAATGACCCACAATCACTAGTGTTGTCACCGTCTCGAGGTTCCCACCAACTACCCACAATCACCAGTGTTGACAGCGTCTTCAGGTTCCCACCGATGATCCACAATCATCAGTGTTGTCAGAGTCTTCAGTTTCACACCAATGATCCACAATCACCAATGTTGTCACCGTCTTCAGGTTCCCACCTATGACCCACAATCACCAGTGTTGTCAGTGTCTTGAGGTTCCCACCAATGATCAACAATCACCAGTGTTGTCAGCGTCTTCAGGTTCCCACCAACGACCAACAATCACAAGTGTTGTCAGCGTCTTCAGGTTCCCACCAATGATCCACAATCACCACTGTTGTCAAAGTCTTCAGGTTCCCACCAATGACCCACAATCGCCACTGTCGTCACCTTCTTCAAGTTCCCACCAATGACCCACAATCACCAGTGTTGTCAGAGTTTTCAGGTTCCCACCAATGATCCACAATCACCAGTGTTGTCAGAGTCTTCAGGTTCCTACCAATGATCCACAATCAACATTGTTGTCACCGACTTCAAGTTCCCACCAATGACCCACAATCACGAGTGTTGTCAGAGTCTTCAGGTTCCCACCAATGATCCACAAACGCCAGTGTTGTCACCGTCTTCAAGTTCCCACCAATGACCCACAATCACCAGTGTTGTCAGAGTCTTCAGGTTCCCACCAATGATCTACAAACGCCAGTGTTGTCACCTTCAGGTTCCTACCAATGATCCACAATCACCAGTGTTGTCACCGTCTTCAAGTTCCCACCAATGACCCACAATCACCAGTGTTGTAACCGTCTTCAAGTTCCCTCCAATGATCCACAATCACCAGTGTTGTCAGACACTTCAGGTTCCCAACAACGATCCACAATCACCAGTGTTGTCAGAGTCTTCAGGTTCCCACCAATGATCCACAAACGCCAGTGTTGTCACCGTCTTCAAGTTCCCACCAATGACCCACAATCACCAGTGTTGTCAGAGTCTTCAAGTTCCCACCAATGACCCACAATCACGAGTGCTGTCAGAGTCTTCAGTCTCCCACCAATGATCCACAATCACTAGTGTTGCCAGCGTCTTCAGGTTCCCACCAATGATCCACAATCAGCAGTGTTGTCACCTTCAGGTTCCTACCAATGATCCACAATCACCAGTGTTGTCACCGTCTTCAAGTTCCCACCAATGACCCACAATCACCAGTGTTGTAACCGTCTTCAAGTTCCCTCCAATGATCCACAATCACCAGTGTTGTCAGACACTTCAGGTTCCCAACAACGATCCACAATCACCAGTGTTGTCACCGTCTTCAGGTTCCCACCAATGATCCACAATCACGAATGTTGTCAGAGACTTCACGTTCCCACCAATGATCCTCAATCACCAGTGTTGTCACCGTCTACAGGTTCCCTCCAATGATCCACAATCACCAGTGTTGCCACCGCCGTGAGGTTCCCGCCAATGATCCACAATCACCAGTGTTGTCAGCTCCTTCAGGTTCCCATCAATGATCCACAATCACCAGTGTTGTCAGAGACTTCACGTTCCCACCAATGATCCACAATCACCAGTGTTGTCAGCGTTTTCAGGTTACCACCAATGATCCACAATCACCAGTGTTGTCACTGTCTTCAGGTTCCCCCAATGATCCACAATCACCAATGTTGTCACCCTATTCAGGTTCCCTACAATGATCCACAATCACCAGTGTTGTCAGCGCCTTCAGGTTCCCACCAATGATCCACAATCACAAGTGTTTTCACCGTCTTCAGGTTCCCACCAATGATCCACAATCACCAATGTTGTCAGAGACTTCACGTTCCCACCAATGATCCACAATCACCAGTGCTGTCAGCGTCTTCAGGTTCCCACCAATGATCCACAATCACCAGTGTTGTCACCGTCTTTAGGTTCCCACCAATGATCCACAATCACCAGTGTTGTCACCGTCTTGAGGTTCCCAAAAATGATCCACAATCACCAGTGTTGTCACCGTGTTCAAGCTCCCACCAATGATCCACAATCACCAGTGTTGTCAGCGGCTTCAGGTTCCCACCAATGGTCCACAATCACAAGTGTTGTCACCCTCTTCAGGTTCCCACCAATGATCAACAATCACCAATGTTGTCAGAGACTTCACGTTCCCACCAATGATCCACAATCACCAGTGTTGTCAGCGTCTTCAGGTTCCCACCAATGATCCACAATCACCAGTGTTGTCACCGTCTTCAGGTTCCCACCAGTGATCCACAATCACCAGTGTTGTCAGCGTCTTCAGGTTCCCACCAATTATCCACAACCACCAGTGTTGTCAGCGTTTTCAGGTTACCACCAATGATCCACAATCACCACTGTTGTCACCGTCCTCAGGTTTCCCCAATGATCCACAATCACCAGTGTTGTCACCGTCTTCAGGTTCCCACCAATGGTTCACAATCACAAGTGTTGTCACCGTCCTCAGGTTCCCACCAATGATCCACAATCACCAGTGTTGTCACCGTATTCAGGTTCCCACCAATGGTTCACAATCACAAGTGTTGTCACCGTCTTCAGGTTCCCACCAATGATCCACAATCACCAGTGTTGTCACCGTCTTCAGGTTTCCACCAATGATCCACTATCACCAGTGTTGTCAGCGTCTTCAGGTTCCCACCAATGATCCACAATCACCAGTGTTGTCAGAGTTTTCAGGTTACCACCAATGATCTACAATCACCAGTGTTGTCACCGTCTTCAGTTTCCTTCAAATGATCCACAATCACCAGTGTTGTCAGCGTCTTCAGGTTCCCACCAATTATCCACAATCACCAGTGTTGTCACCTTTTTCAAGTTCCCACCAATGATCCACAATCACCAATGTTGTCAGAGACTTCACGTTCCCACCAATGATCCGCAATCACCAGTGTTGTCACCGTCCTCAGGTTCCCCCAATGATCCACAATCACCAGTGTTGTCACAGTCTTCAGGTTCCCACCAATGATCCACAATCACAACTGTTGTCACCGTCTTCAGGTTCCCACCAATGGTCTAAAATCACCAGTGCTGTCACCGTCTACTGGTTCCCTCCAATGATCCACAATCACCAGTGTTGTCGGCGTCTTCAGGTTCCCACCAATGATCCACAATCACAAGTGTTGTCAGAGACTTCAGGTTCCCACCAATGATCCACAATGACCAGTGTTGTCAGCGTCTTCAGGTTCCCACCAATGATCCACTATCACCAGTGTTGTCACCGTCTTTAGGTTCCCACCAATGACAACAATCACCTTTGTTGTCACCGTCTTCAGGTTCCCACCAATGATGCACAATCACCAGTGTTGTCAGCGTTTTCACGTGTCTACCAATGATACACAATCACCAGTGTTGTCATCGTCTTGAGGTTCCCACCAATGATCCACAATCACCAGTGTTGTCACCGTCTTCAGGTTCCCACCAATGATCCACTATCATCAGTGTTGTCAGCGTCTTTAGGTTCCCACCAATGGTCCACAGTCACCAGTGTTGTCAGAGTTTTCAGGTTACCACCAATGATCCACAATCACCAGTGTTGTCACCGTCCTCAGGTTCCCTCCAATGATCCACAATCACCAGTGTTGTCACCGTCTTCAGGTTCCCTCCAATGATCCACAATCACCAGTGTTGTCATCGTCTTGAGGTTCCCACCAATGATCCACAATCACCAGTGTTGTCAGAGTTTTCAGGTTACCACCAATGATCCACAATCACCAGTGTTGTCACCGTCTTCAGGTTCCCTCCAATGATCCACAATCACCAGTGTTGTCATCGTCTTGAGGTTCCCACCAATGATCCACAATCACCAGTGTTGTCACCGTCTTCAGGTTCCCACCAATGATCCACAATCACCAGTGTTGTCAGTCTTCAGGTTCCCACCAATGATCCACAATCACCAGTGTTGTCACCGTCTTCAGGTTCCCACCAATGATCCACAATCACCAGTGTTGTCACCGTCTTCAGGTTCCCACCAATGATCCACAATCACAATTGTTGTCATTCTTCAGGCACCCACCAATTATCCACAATCACCAGTGTTGTCAGAGTCTTCAGGTTCCCACCAATGATCCACAATCACCAGTGTTGTCAGTCTTCAGGTTCCCACCAATGATCCACAATCACCAGTGTTGTCAGAGTCTTCAGGTTCCCACCAATGATCCACAATCACCAGTGTTGTCAGTCTTCAGGTTCCCACCAATGATCCACAATCACCAGTGTTGTCAGTCTTCAGGTTCCCACCAACAGTTCACTTTTTTGGCTGAAATTCTCACTGATACTTAAGTCGTCAAGTTTCCTGAGATCTACAACACTTTCTCAGTTCCTAGGTGTAACATCCAGCATGAATATTCCCAGTTCCTAGGTGTAACATCCAGCATGAATATTCACAGTTCCTAGGTGTAACATCCAGCATGAATATTCACAGTTCCTAGGTGTAACATCCAGCATGAATATTCACAGTTCCTAGGTGCAACATCCAGCAAGAATATTTATTTCCTAGGTGTAACATCCAGCATGAATATTCGCAGTTCCTAGGTGTAACATCCAGCATGAATATTCACAGTTCCTAGGTGTAACATCCAGCATGAATATCCGCAGTTCCTAGGTGTAACATCCAGCATGAATATTCACAGTTCCTAGGTGTAACATCCAGCAAGAATATTCACAGTTCCTAGGTGTAACATCCAGCATTAATATTCACAGTTCCTAGGTGCAACATCCAGCAAGAATATTTATTTCTTAGGTGCAACATCCAGCAAGAATATTTACAGTTCCTAGGTGCAACATCCAGCAAGATTATTCACAGTTCCTAGGTGCAACATCCAGCAAGAATATTCACCGTTCCTAGGTGTAACATCCAGCAAGAATATTCACAGTTCCTAGGAGTAACATCCATCATGATTATCACAGTAACTAGGTGTAACATCCAGCATGAATATTCACAGTTCCTAGGTGCAACATCCAGCAAGACTATTCACAGTTTCTAGGTGCAACGTCCAGCAAGATTATTCACAGTTCCCAGGTGCAACATCCATCATGAATATTCACAGTTCCTAGGTGTAACATCCAGCGTGAATATTCACAGTTCCTAGGTGTATCATCCAGCAGGAATATTTACAGTTCCTAGATGCAACATCCAGCATGAACATTTACAGTTCCTAGGTGTAACATCCAGCATGAATATTCACAGTTCCTAGGTGTAACACCCAGCAAGAATATTCACAGTTCCTACGTGTATCATCCAGCAGGAATATTCACAGTTCCTAGGTGTAACACCCAGTAGGAATATTCACAGTTCCTAGGTGTAACACCCAGCAAGAATATTCACAGTTCCTAGATGTAACATCCAGCATGAATATTCACAGTTCCTAGGTGTATCATCCAGCATGAATATTCACAGTTCCTAGGTGTAACACCCAGCAAGAATATTCACAGTTCCTAGGTGTAACATCCAGCATGAATATTCACAGTTCCTAGGTGTAACATCCAGCATGAATATTCACAGTTCCTAGGTGTATCACCAGCAAGAATATTCACAGTTCCTAGGTGTAACATCCATCATGAATATTCACAGTTCCTAGGTGTAACATCCAGCAAGAATATTCACAGTTCCTAGGTGTAACATCCAGCATGAATATTCACAGTTCCTAGGTGTAACATCCAACAAGAATATTCACAGTTCCTAGGTGTAACATCCAGCAAGAATATTCACAGTTCCTAGGTGTAACATCCAGCATGAATATTCACAGTTCCTAGGTGTAACATCCAACAAGAATATTCACAGTTCCTAGGTGTAACATCCAGCTTGAATATTCACAGTTCCTAGGTGTAACATCCAGCATGAATATTCACAGTTCCTAGGTGTAACATCCAGCATGAATATTCACAGTTCCTAGGTGTAACATCCAGCATGAATATTCACAGTTCCTAGGTGTAACATCCATCATGAATATTCACAGTTCCTAGGTGTAACATCCAACAAGAATATTCACAGTTCCTAGGTGTAACATCCAGCTTGAATATTCACAGTTCCTAGGTATAACATCCAGCAAGAATATTCACAGTTCCTAGGTGTAACATCCAGCATGAATATTCACAGTTCCTAGGTGTAACACCCAGCAAGAATATTCACAGTTCCTAGGTGTAACATCCAGCATGAATATTCACAGTTCCTGGGTGTAACACCAAGCAAGAATATTCACAGTTCCTAGATGTAACATCTAGCATGAAAATTCTCAGTTCCTAGGTGTAACATCCACCAAGAATATTCACAGCTCCTAGGTGTAACATCCAGCATGAATATTCACAGTTCCTAGGTGTAACATCCAACAAGAATATTCACAGTTCCTAGGTGTAACATCGAGCATGAATATTCACAGTTCCTAGGTGTAACATCCTGCATGAATATTCACAGTTCCTAGGTGTAACATCCAACAAGAATATTCACAGTTAATAGGTGTAAAATCCATCATGAATATTCACAGTTCCTAGGTGTAACATCCAACAAGAATATTCACAGTTCCTAGGTGTAACATCCAACAAGAATATGCACAGTTCCTAGGTGTAACATCCAGCAAGAATATTCACAGTTCCTAGGTGTAACATCCAACAAGAATATTCACTCTTCCTAGGTGTAACATCCAGCAAGAATATTCACAGTTCCTAGGTGTAACATCCAGCAAGAATACTCACAGTTCCTAGGTGTAACATCCAGCATGAATATTCACAGTTCCTAGGTGTAACATCCATCATGAATGTTCACAGTTCCTAGGTGTAACTTCCATCATGAATATCACAGTTCCTAGGTGTAACATCCATCATGAATGTTCACAGTTCATAGGTGTAACATCCATCATGAATATTCACAGTTCCTAGGTGTAACTTCTATCAAGAATATTCACAGTTCCTAGGTGTAAAATCCATCATGAATATCACAGTTCCTAGGTGAAAATCCATCATGAATATCGCAGTTCCTAGGTGTAACATCCAGCAAGAATATTCACAGTTCCTAGGTGTAACATCCAGCATGAATATTCACAGTTCCTAGGTGTAACATCCAGCATGAATATTCACAGTTCCTAGGTGTAACATCCAGCATGAATATTCACAGTTCCTAGGTGTAACATCCAGCATGAATATTCACAGTTCCTAGGTGTAACATCCAACAAGAATATTCACAGTTCCTAGGTGTAACATCCAGCAAGAATATTCACAGTTCCTAGGTGTAACATCCAGCAAGAATATTCACAGTTCCTAGGTGTAACATCCAGCAAGAATATTCACAGTTCCTAGGTGTAACATCCAGCATGAATATCACAGTTCCTAGGTGTAAAATCCATCATGAATATCACAGTTCCTAGGTGTAAAATCCATCATGAAAATCACAGTTCCTAGGTGTAACATCCAGCATGAATATTCACAGTTCCTAGGTGTAACATCCAGCATGAATATCACAGTTCCTAGGTGTAACATCCAGCATGAATATTCACAGTTCCTAGGTGTAACATCCATCATGAATATTCACAGTTCCTAGGTGTAACATCCATCATGAATATAACAGTTCCTAGGTGTAACATCCATCATGAATATCACAGTTCCTAGGTGTAACATCCATCATGAATATCACAGTTCCTAGGTGTAAAATCCATCATGAATATCACAGTTCTTAGGTGTAAAATCCATCATGAATATTCACAGTTCCTAGGTGTAACATCCATCATGAATATTCACAGTTCCTAAGTGTAACATCCAACAAGAACTTTTGCAGTTCCTAGGTGTAACATCCAACAAGAATATTCACAGTTCCTAGGTGCAACATCCAGCATGAATATTCACAGTTCCTAGGTGTAATATCCAGCATGAATATTCACAGTTCCTAGGTGTAACATCCAGCAAGAATATTCAGAGTTCCTAGGTGTAAAATCCAACATGAATATCACAGTTCCTAGGTGTAACATCCAGCATGAATATTCACAGTTCCTAGGTGTAACATCCAGCAAGAATATTCACAGTTCCTAGGTGTAACATCCAGCATGAATATTCACAGTTCCTAGGTGTAACATCCAGCAAGAATATTCACAGTTCCTAGGTGTAACATCCAGCATGAATATTCACAGTTCCTTGGTGTAACATCCAGCATGAATATCACAGTTCCTAGGTGTAACATCCGTCATGAATATTCACAGTTCCTAGGTGTAATATCCAGCATGAATATCACAGTTCCTAGGTGTAAGATCCATCATGAATATTCACAGTTCCTAGGTGTAACATCCAACAAGAATATTCACAGTTCCTAGGTGTAACATCCAACAAGAATTTTCACAGTTCCTAGGTGCAACATCCAGCATGAATATTCACAGTTCCTAGGTGTAACATCCAACATGAATATTCACAGTTCCTAGGTGTAACATCCAGCAAGAATATTCACAGTTCCTAGGTGTAAAATCCATCATGAATATCACAGTTCCTAGGTGTAACATCCAGCATGAATATTCACAGTTCCTAGGTGTAACATCCATGATGAATATCACAGTTCCTAGGTGTAACATCCATCATGAATATTCACAGTTCCTAGGTGTAACATCCATCATTAATATCACAGTTCCTAGGTGTAACATCCATCATGAATATCACAGTTCCTAGGTGTAACATCCATTATGAATATTCACAGGTCCTAGGTGTAACTTCTATCAAGAATATTCACAGTTCCTAGGCGTAACATCCAGCAAGAATATTCTCAGTTCCTAGGTGTAACATCCAGCAAGAATATTCACAGTTCCTAGGTGTAACATCCAGCATGAATATTCACAGTTCCTAGGTGCAACATCCAGCATGAATATTCACAGTTCCTAGGTGTAACATCCAGCTAGAATATTCACAGTTCCTAGGTGTAATATCCAGCAAGAATATTCACAGTTCCTAGTTGTAACATCCAGCAAGAATATTCACAGTTCCTAGGTGTAACATCCAGCAAGAATATTCACAGTTCCTAGGTGTAACATCCATCATGAATATTCACAGTTCCTAGGTGTAACATCCAGCAAGAATATTCACAGTTCCTAGGTGTAACATATAGCAAGAATATTCACAGTTCCTTGGTGTAACATCCAGCAAGAATATTCACAGTTCCTATGTGTAACATCCATCATGAATATTCACAGTTCCTAGGTGTAACATCCAGCAAGAATATTCACAGTTCCTAGGTGTAACATCCAGCATGAATATTCACAGTTCCTAGGTGTAACATCCAACAAGAATATTCACAGTTCCTAGGTGTAACATCCATCATGAATATTCACAGTTCCTAGGTGTAACATCCAGCAAGAATATTCACAGTTCCTAGGTGTAACATCCAGCAAGAATATTCACAGTTCCTAGGTGTAACATCCATCATGAATATTCACAGTTCCTAGGTGTAACATCCAGCAAGAATATTCACAGTTCCTAGGTGTAACATCCAGCAAGAATATTCACAGTTCCTAGGTGTAACATCAAGCAAGAATATTCACAGTTCCTAGGTGTAACATCCATCTTGAATATTCACAGTTCCTAGGTGTAACATCCAGCAAGAATATTCACAGCTCCTATGTGTAACATCCAGCAAGAATATTCACAGTTCCTAGGTGTAACATCCATCATGAATATTCACAGTTTCTAGGTGTAACATCCATCATGAATATCACAGTTCCTAGGTGAAACATCCATCATGAATATCACAGTTCCTAGGTGTAACATCCAACAAGAATATTCGCAGTTCCTAGGTGTAACATCCAACAAGAATATTCACAGTTCCTAGGTGCAACATCCAGCATGAATATTCACAGTTCCTAGGTGTAACATCCAGCATGAACATTCACAGTTCCTAGGTGTAACATCCAGCAAGAATATTCACAGTTCCTAGGTGTAAAATCCAACATGAATATCACAGTTCCTAGGTGTAACATCCAGCATGAATATTCACAGTTCCTAGGTGTAACATCCAGCAAGAATATTCACAGTTCCTAGGTGTAACATCCAGCATGAATATTCACAGTTCCTAGGTGTAACATCCAGCAAGAATATTCACAGTTCCTATGGGGGGAACATCCAGCATGAATATCACAGTTCCTAGGTGTAACATCCGTCATGAATATTCACAGTTCCTAGGTGTAACATCCAGCATGAATATCACAGTTCCTAGGTGTAAGATCCATCATGAATATTCACAGTTCCTAGGTGTAACATCCAACAAGAATATTCACAGTTCCTAGGGGTTACATCCAACAAGAATTTTCACAGTTCCTAGGTGCAACAGCCAGCATGAATATTCACAGTTCCTAGGTGTAACATCCAACATGAATATTCAGAGTTCCTAGGTGTAACATCCAGCAAGAATATTCACAGTTTCTAGGTGTAAAATCCATCATGAATATCACAGTTCCTAGGTGTAACATCCAGCATGAATATTCACAGTTCCTAGGTGTAACATCCATGATGAATATCACAGTTTCTAGGTGTATCATCCATCATGAATATTCACAGTTCCTAGGTGTAACATTCATCATTAATATCACAGTTCCTAGGTGTAACATCCATCATAAATATCACAGTTCCTAGGTGTAACATCCATTATGAATATTCACAGGTCCTAGGTGTAACTTCTATCAAGAATATTCACAGTTCCTAGGTGTAACATCCAGCAAGAATATTCACAGTTCCTAGGTGTCACATCCAGCAAGAATATTCACAGTTCCTAGGTGTAACATCCAGCATGAATATTCACAGTTCCTAGGTGCAACATCCAGCATGAATATTCACAGTTCCTAGGTGTAACATCCAGCATGAATATTCACAGTTCCTAGGTGTAACATCCAGAAAGAATATTCACAGTTCCTAGGTGTAACATCCAGCAAGAATATTCACAGTTCCTAGGTGTAACATCCATCATGAATATTCACAGTTCCTAGGTGTAACATCCATCATGAATTTTCACAGTTCCTAGGTGTAACATCCAGCAAAAATATTCACAGTTCCTAGGTGTAACATATATCAAGAATATTCACAGTTCCTAGGTGTAACATCCAGCAAGAATATTCACAGTTCCTAGGTGTAGCATCCATCATGAATATTCACAGTTCCTAGGTGTAACATCCAGCAAGAATATTCACAGTTCCTAGGTGTAACATCCAGCAAGAATATTCACAGTTCCTAGGTGTAACATCCAACAAGAATATTCACAGTTCCTAGGTGTAACATCCAGCATGAATATTCACAGTTCCTAGGTGTAACATCCATGATGAATATCACAGTTCCTAGGTGTAACATCCATCATGAATATTCACAGTTCCTAGGTGTAACATTCATCATGAATATCACAGTTCCTAGGTGTAACATCCATCATGAATATCACAGTTCCTAGGTGTAACATCCATTATGAATATTCACAGGTCCTAGGTGTAACTTCTATCAAGAATATTCACAGTTCCTAGGTGTAACATCCAGCAAGAATATTCACAGTTCCTAGGTGTAACATCCAGCAAGAATATTCACAGTTCCTAGGTGTAACATCCAGCATGAATATTCACAGTTCCTAGGTGCAACATCCAGCATGAATATTCACAGTTCCTAGGTGTAACATCCAGCTAGAATATTCACAGTTCCTAGGTGTAATATCCAGCAAGAATATTCACAGTTCCTAGGTGTAACATCCAGCAAGAATATTCACAGTTCCTAGGTGTAACATCCAGCAAGAATATTCACAGTTCCTAGGTGTAACATCCATCATGAATTTTCACAGTTCCTAGGTGCAACATCCAGCAAGAATATTCACAGTTCCTAGGTGTAACATATAGCAAGAATATTCACAGTTCCTAGGTGTAACATCCAGCAAGAATATTCACAGTTCCTAGGTGTAACATCCATCATGAATATTCACAGTTCCTAGGTGTAACATCCAGCAAGAATATTCACAGTTCCTAGGTGTAACATCCAGCAAGAATATTCACAGTTCCTAGGTGTAACATCCAACAAGAATATTCACAGTTCCTAGGTGTAACATCCATCATGAATATTCACAGTTCCTAGGTGTAACATACAGCAAGAATATTCACAGTTCCTAGGTGTAACATTCATCATGAATATTCACAGTTCCTAGGTGTAACATCCAGCAAGAATATTCACAGTTCCTAGGTGTAACATCCAGCAAGAATATTCACAGTTCCTATGTGTAACATCCAGCAAGAACATTCACAGTTCCTAGGTGTAACATCCATCTTGAATATTCACAGTTCCTAGGTGTAACATCCAACAAGAATATTCACAGTTCCTAGGTGTAACATCCATCATGAATATCACAGTTCCTAGGTGTAACATCCATCATGAATATCACAGTTCCTAGGTGTAACATCCAGCATGAATATTCACAGTTCCTAGGTGTAACATCCAGCATGAATATTCACAGTTCCTAGGTGCAACATCCAGCAAGAATATTCAGAGTTATTAGGTGTAACATCTAGCATGAATATTCACAGTTCCAAGGTGTAACATCCATCATGAATATTCACAGTTCCTAGGTGTAACATCCAGCAAGAATATTCACAGTTCCTAGGTGTAACATCCAGCAAGAATATTCACAGTTCCTAGGTGTAAAATCCAGCAAGAATATTCACAGTTCCTAGGTGTAACATCCATCTTGAATATTCACAGTTCCTAGGTGTAACATCCAGCAAGAATATTCACTGTTCCTATGTGTAACATCCAGCAAGAATATTCACAGTTCCTAGGTGTAACATCCATCATGAATATTCACAGTTCCTAGGTGTAGCATCCAGCATGAATATCACAGTTCCTAGGTGTAACATCCATCATGAATATTCACAGTTCCTAGGTGTAACATCAAACAAGAATATTCGCAGTTCCTAGGTGTAACATCCAACAAGAATATTCACAGTTCCTAGGTGCAACATCCAGCATGAATATTCACAGTTCCTAGGTGTAACATCCAGCATGAATATTCACAGTTCCTAGGTGTAACATCCAGCATGAATATTCACAGTTCCTAGGTGTAACATCCATCGTGAATATCACAGTTCCTAGGTGTAACTTCTATCAAGAATATTCACAGTTCCTAGGTGTAACATCCAGCATGAATATTCACAGTTCCTAGGTGTAACATCCAGCATGAATATTCACAGTTCCTAGGTGTAACATCCAGCAAGAATATTCACAGTTCCTAGGTGTAACATCCAGCATGAATATTCACAGTTCCTTGGTGTAACATCCAGCATGAATATCACAGTTCCTAGGTGTAACATCCGTCATGAATATTCACAGTTCCTAGGTGTAACATCCGTCATGAATATTCACAGTTCCTAGGTGTAAGATCCATCATGAATATTCACAGTTCCTAGGTGTAACATCCAACAAGAATATTCATAGTTCCTAGGTGTAACATCCAACAAGAATTTTCACAGTTCCTAGGTGCAACATCCAGCATGAATATTCACAGTTCCTAGGTGCAACATCCAACATGAATATTCACAGTTCCTAGGTGTAACATCCAGCAAGAATATTCACAGTTCCTAGGTGTAAAATCCATCATGAATATCACAGTTCCTAGGTGTAACATCCAGCATGAATATTCACAGTTCCTAGGTGTAACATCCAGCATGAATATCACAGTTCCTAGGTGTAACATCCATCATGAATATTCACAGTTCCTAGGTGTAACATTCATCATGAATATCACAGTTCCTAGGTGTAACATCCATCATGAATATCACAGTTCCTAGGTGTAACATCCATTATGAATATTCACAGGTCCTAGGTGTAACTTCTATCAAGAATATTCACAGTTCCTAGGTGTAACATCCAGCAAGAATATTCACAGTTCCTAGGTGTAACATCCAGCAAGAATATTCACAGTTCCTAGGTGTAACATCCAGCATGAATATTCACAGTTCCTAGGTGTAACATCCAGCATGAATATTCACAGTTCCTAGGTGTAACATCCAGCAAGAATATTCACAGTTCCTAGGTGTAACATCCAGCAAGAATATTCACAGTTCCTAGGTGTAACATCCAGCAAGAATATTCACAGTTCCTAGGTGTAACATCCAGCAAGAATATTCACAGTTCCTAGGTGTAACATCCATCATGAATATTCACAGTTCCTAGGTGTAACATCCAGCAAGAATATTCACAGTTCCTAGGTGTAACATCCAGCAAGAATATTCACAGTTCCTAGGTGTAACATCCATCATGAATATTCACAGTTTCTAGGTGTAACATCCATCATGAATATAACAGTTCCTAGGTGTAACATCCATCATGAATATCACAGTTCCTAGGTGTAACATCCAGCATGAATATTCACAGTTCCTAGGTGTAACATCCAGCATGAATATTCACAGTTCCTAGGTGCAACATCCAGCATGAATATTCACAGTTCCTAGGTGTAACATCCAGCATGAATATTCACAGTTCCTAGGTGTAACATCCAGCAAGAATATTCACAGTTCCTAGGTGTAAAATCCATCATGAATATCACAGATCCTAGGTGTAACATCCAGCATGAATATTCACAGTTCCTAGGTGTAACATCCAGCAAGAATATTCACAGTTCCTAGGTGTAACATCCAGCATGAATATTCACAGTTCCTAGGTGTAACATCCAGCAAGAATATTCACAGTTCCTAGGTGTAACATCCAGCATGAATATTCACAGTTCCTAGGTGTAACATCC
Organism: Cherax quadricarinatus; assembly: GCF_038502225.1. NCBI lineage: Eukaryota > Metazoa > Arthropoda > Malacostraca > Decapoda > Parastacidae > Cherax > Cherax quadricarinatus. The sequence continues at coordinate 818,059 of NW_027195035.1, forward strand.
AGCATGAATATCACAGTTCCTAGGTGTAACATCCAGCATGAATATTCACAGTTCCTAGGTGTAACATCCAGCATGAATATCACAGTTCCAAGAATATTCACAGTTCCTAGGTGTAACATCCAACAAGAATATTCACAGTTCCTAGGTGTTACATCCAACAAGAATTTTCACATCCTAGCAACAGCCAGCAATATTCACAGTTCCTAGTGTGAATATTCACAGTTCCTAGGTGTAACATCCAACAAGAATATTCACAGTTCCTAGGTGTAGCATCCATCATGAGTATTCACAGTTCATTGGTGTAACATCCAGCAAGAATATTCACAGTTCCTAGGTGTAACATCCATCATGAATATTCACAGTTCCTATGTGTAACATCCAGCATGAATATCACAGTTCCTAGGTGAAATATCCATCATGAATATTCACAGTTCCTAGGTGTAACATCCATCATGAATATCACAGTTCCTAGGTGTAACATCCATCATGAATATCACAGTTCCTAGGTGTAACATCCATTATGAATATTCACATCCTAGGTGTAACTTCTATCAAGTATATTCACAGTTCCTAGGTGTAACATCCAGCAAGAATATTCACAGTTCCTAGGTGTAACATCCAGCAAGAATATTCACAGTTCCTAGGTGTAACATCCAGCATGAATATTCACAGTTCCTAGGTGTAACATCCAGCATGAATATTCACAGTTCCTAGGTGTAACATCCAGCAAGAATATTCACAGTTCCTAGGTGTAACATCCAGCAAGAATATTCACAGTTCCTAGGTGTAACATCCAGCAAGAATATTCACAGTTCCTAGGTGTAACATCCAGCAAGAATATTCACAGTTCCTAGGTGTAACATCCATCATGAATATTCACAGTTCCTAGGTGTAACATCCAGCAAGAATATTCACAGTTCCTAGGTGTAACATATAGCAAGAATATTCAGTTCCTAGGTGTAACATCCAGCAAGAATATTCACAGTTCCTAGGTGTAACATCCATCATGAATAGTTCCTAGGTGTAACATCCATCAAGAATATTCACAGTTCCTAGGTGTAACATCCAGCAAGAATATTCACAGTTCCTAGGTGTAACATCCATCATGAATATTCACAGTTCCTAGGTGTAACATCCAGCAAGAATATTCACAGTTCCTAGGTGTAACATCCAGCAAGAATATTCACAGTTCCTAGGTGTAACATCCATCATGAATATTCACAGTTCCTAGGTGTAACATCCAGCAAGAATATTCACAGTTATTAGGTGTAACATCCAGCAACAATATTCACAGTTCCTAGGTGTAACATACAGCAAGAATATTCACAGTTCCTAGGTGTAACATCCATCTTGAATATTCACAGTTCCTAGGTGTAACATCCAGCAAGAATATTCACAGTTCCTAGGTGTAACATCCAGCAAGAATATTCACAGTTCCTAGGTGTAACATCCATCTTGAATATTCACAGTTCCTAGGTGTAAAATCCATCATAAATATCACAGTTCCTAGGTGTAAAATCCATCATGAATATCACAGTTCCTAGGTGTAACATCCAGCAAGAATATTCACAGTTCCTAGGTGTAACATCCAGCATGAATATTCACAGTTCCTAGGTGTAACATCCAGCAAGAATATTCACAGTTCCTAGGTGTAACATCCAGCAAGAATATTCACAGTTCCTAGGTGTCACATCCATGATGAATATTCACAGTTCCTAGGTGTAACATCCATCATGAATATTCACAGTTCCTAGGTGTAACATCCAGCAAGAATATTCACAGTTCCTAGGTGTAACATCCAGCAAGAATATTCACAGTTCCTAGGTGTAACATCCAGCAAGAATATTCACAGTTCCTAGGTGTAACATCCATCATGAATATTCACAGTTCCTAGGTGTAACATCCAGCAAGAATATTCACAGTTCCTAGGTGTAACATCCAGCAAGAATATTCACAGTTCCTAGGTGTAACATCCAGCAAGAATATTCACAGTTCCTAGGTGTAAAATCCATCATAAATATCACAGTTCCTAGGTGTAAAATCCATCATGAATATCACAGTTCCTAGGTGTAACATCCAGCATGAATATTCACAGTTCCTAGGTGTAACATCCAGCATGAATATTCACAGTTCCTAGGTGTAACATCCAGCAAGAATATTCACAGTTCCTAGGTGTAACATCCAGCATGAATATTCACAGTTCCTAGGTGTAACATCCAGCATGAATATTCACAGTTCCTAGGTGTAACATCCAGCAAGAATATTCACAGTTCCTAGGTGTAACATCCAGCATGAATATTCACAGTTCCTAGGTGTAACATCCAGCAAGAATATTCACAGTTCCTAGGTGTAACATCCAGCATGAATATTCACAGTTCCTAGGTGTAACATCCAGCAAGAATATTCAGAGTTCCTAGGTGTAACATCCAGCATGAATATTCACAGGTGTAACATCAGCATGAATATCACAGTTCCTAGGTGTAACATCCGTCATGAATATTCACAGTTCCTAGGTGTAACATCCATCATGAATATCACAGTTCCTAGGTGTAACATCCATCATGAATATTCACAGTTCCTAGGTGTAACATCCTAGGTGTAACTTCTATCAAGAATATTCACAGTTCCTAGGTGTAACATCCAGCAAGAATATTCACAGTTCCTAGGTGTAACAAGCAAGAATATTCACAGTTCCTAGGTGTAACATCCAGCATGAATATTCACAGTTCCTAGGTGCAACATCCAGCATGAATATTCACAGTTCCTAGGTGTAACATCCAGCTAGAATATTCACAGTTCCTATTTGTAATATCCAGCAAGAATATTCACAGTTCCTAGGTGTAACATCCAGCAAGAATATTCACAGTTCCTAGGTGTAACATCCAGCATGAATATTCACAGTTCCTAGGTGTAACATCCAGCATGAATATTCACAGTTCCTAGGTGCAACATCCAGCAAGAATATTCACAGTTCCTAGGTGTAACATATAGCAAGAATATTCACAGTTCCTAGGTGTAACATCCAGCAAGAATATTCACAGTTCCTAGGTGTAACATCCATCATGAATATTCACAGTTCCTAGGTGTAACATCCAGCAAGAATATTCACAGTTCCTAGGTGTAACATCCAGCAAGAATATTCACAGTTCCTAGGTGTAACATCCAGCAAGAATATTCACAGTTCCTAGGTGTAACATCCAGCATGAATATTCACAGTTCCTAGGTGTAACATCCAGCAAGAATATTCACAGTTCCTAGGTGTAACATCCAGCAAGAATATTCACAGTTCCTAGGTGTAACATCCATCATGAATATTCACAGTTCCTAGGTGTAACATCCAGCAAGAATATTCACAGTTCCTAGGTGTAACATCCAGCAAGAATATTCACAGTTCCTAGGTGTAACATCCAGCAAGAATATTCACAGTTCCTAGGTGTAACATCCATCTTGAATATTCACAGTTCCTAGGTGTAACATCCAGCAAGAATATTCACAGTTCCTATGTGTAACATCCAGCAAGAATATTCACAGTTCCTAGGTGTAACATCCATCATGAATATTCACAGTTTCTAGGTGTAACATCCATCATGAATATAACAGTTCCTAGGTGTAACATCCATCATGAATATCACAGTTCCTAGGTGTAACATCCAGCATGAATATTCACAGTTCCTAGGTGTAACATCCAGATGAATATCACAGTTCCTAGGTGTAACATCCATCATGAATATTCACAGTTCCTAGGTGTAACATCCATCATGAATATCACAGTTCCTAGGTGTAACATCCATCATGAATATCACAGTTCCTAGGTGTAACATCCATTATGAATATTCACAGGTCCTAGGTGTAACTTCTATCAAGATCACAGTTCCTAGGTATAACATCCAGCAAGAATATTCACAGTTCGTAGGTGTAACATCCAGCAAGAATATTCACAGTTCCTAGGTGTAACATCCAGCATGAATATTCACAGTTCCTAGGTGCAACATCCAGCATGAATATTCACAGTTCCTAGGTGTAACATCCAGCAGAATATTCACAGTTCCTAGGTGCAACATCCAGCAAGAATATTCACAGTTCCTAGGTGTAGCATCCAGCAAGAATATTCACAGTTCCTAGGTGTAACATCCAGCAAGAATATTCACAGTTCCTAGGTGTAACATCCATCATGAATTCACAGTTCCTAGGTGTAACATCCAGCAAGAATATTCACAGTTCCTAGGTGTAACATCCAGCAAGAATATTCACAGTTCCTAGGTGTCACATCCATGATGAATATTCACAGTTCCTAGGTGTAACATCCATCATGAATATTCACAGTTCCTAGGTGTAACATCCAGCAAGAATATTCACAGTTCCTAGGTGTAACATCCAGCAAGAATATTCACAGTTCCTAGGTGTAACATCCAACAAGAATATTCACAGTTCCTAGGTGTAACATCCAGCATGAATATTCACAGTTCCTAGGTGTAACATCCAGCATTAACATTCACAGTTCCTAGGTGTAACATCCATGAATATTCACAGTTCCTAGGTGTAACATCCAGCATGAATATTCACAGTTCCTAGGTGTAACATCCAGCAAGAATATTCACAGTTCCTAGGTGTAACATCCAGCATGAATATCACATTTCCTAGGTGTAAAATCCATCATGAATATCACAGTTCCTAGGTGTAACATCCAGCATGAATATTCACAGTTCCTAGGTGTAACATCCAGCATGAATATCACAGTTCCTAGGTGTAACATCCAGCAAGAATATTCACAGTTCCTAGGTGTAACATCCAGCATGAATATTCACAGTTCCTAGGTGTAACATCCAGCAAGAATATTCACAGTTCCTAGGTGTAACATCCAGCAAGAATATTCACAGTTCCAAGGTGTAACATCCAGCATATAACATCACAGTTCCTAGTTGTAAAATCCAGCATGAATATCACAGTTCCTAGGTGTAACATCCAGCAAGAATATTCACAGTTCCTAGGTGTAACATCCAGCATGAATATTCACAGTTCCTAGGTGTAACATCCAGCATGAATATTCACAGTTCCTAGGTGTAACATCCATCATGAATATTCACAGTTCCTAGGTGTAACATCCATCATGAATATCACAGTTCCTAGGTGTAACATCCATCATGAATATCACAGTTCCTAGGTGTAACATCCATTATGAATATTCACAGTTCCTAGGTGTAACTTCTATCAAGAATATTCACAGTTCCTAGGTGTAACATCCAGCAAGAATATTCACAGTTCCTAGGTGTAACATCCAGCAAGAATATTCACAGTTCCTAGGTGTAACATCCAGCATGAATATTCACAGTTCCTAGGTGTAACATCCAGCATGAATATTCACAGTTCCTAGGTATAACATCCAGCTAGAATATTCACAGTTCCTAGGTGTAACACCCAGCAAGAATATTCACAGTTCCTAGGTGTAACATCCAGCATGAATATTCACAGTTCCTAGGTGTAACATCCAGCAAGAATATTCACAGTTCCTAGGTGTAACATCCATCATGAATTTTCACAGTTCCTAGGTGCAACATCCAGCAAGAATATTCACAGTTCCTAGGTGTAACATATAGCAAGAATATTCACAGTTCCTAGGTGTAACATCCAGCAAGAATATTCACAGTTCCTAGGTGTAACATCCATCATGAATATTCTCTGTTCCTAGGTGTAACATCCAGCAAGAATATTCACAGTTCCTAGGTGTAACATCCAACAAGAATATTCACAGTTCCTAGGTGTAACATCCATCATGAATATTCACAGTTCCTAGGTGTAACATCCAGCAAGAATATTCACAGTTCCTAGGTGTAACATCCAGCAAGAATATTCACAGTTCCTAGGTGTAACATCCATCATGAATATTCACAGTTCCTAGGTGTAACATCCAGCAAGAATATTCACAGTTCCTAGGTGTAACATCCAGCAAGAATATTCACAGTTCCTAGGTGTAACATCCAGCAAGAACATTCACAGTTCCTAGGTGTAACATCCATCTTGAATATTCACAGTTCCTAGGTGTAACATCCAGCAAGAATATTCACAGTTCCTATGTGTAACATCCAGCAAGAATATTCACAGTTCCTAGGTGTAACATCCATCATGAATATTCACAGTTTCTATGTGTAACATCCATCATGAATATCACAGTTCCTAGGTGTAACATCCATCATGAATATCACAGTTCCTAGGTGTAACATCCAGCATGAATATTCACAGTTCCTAGGTGTAACATCCAGCATGAATATTCACAGTTCCTAGGTGCAACATCCAGCAAGAATATTCACAGTTCCTAGGTGTAACATCTAGCATGAATATTCACAGTTCCTAGGTGTAACATCCATCATGAATATTCACAGTTCCTTGGTGTAACATCCAGCATGAATATCACAGTTCCTAGGTGTAACATCCGTCATGAATATTCACAGTTCCTAGGTGTAACATCCAGCACGAATATCACAGTTCCTAGGTGTAAGATCCATCATGAATATTCACAGTTCCTAGGTGTAACATCCAACAAGAATATTCACAGTTTCTAGGTGTTACATCCAACAAGAATTTTCACAGTTCCTAGGTGCAACATCCAGCATGAATATTCACAGTTCCTAGGTGTAACATCCAGCATGAATATCACAGTTCCTAGGTGTAAGATCCATCATGAATACTCACAGTTCCTAGGTGTAACATCCAACAAGAATATTCACAGTTCCTAGGTGTTACATCCAACAAGAATTTTCACAGTTCCTAGGTGCAACAGCCAGCATGAATATTCACAGTTCCTAGGTGTAACATCCAACATGAATATTCACAGTTCCTAGGTGTAACATCCAGCAAGAATATTCACAGTTCCTAGGTGTAAAATCCATCATGAATATCACAGTTCCTAGGTGTAACATCCAGCATGAATATTCACAGTTCCTAGGTGTAACATCCAGCATGAATATCACAGTTCCTAGGTGTAACATCCAGCATGAATATTCACAGTTCCTAGGTGTAACATCCAGCATGAATATCACAGTTCCTAGGTGTAACATCCATCATGAATATCACAGTTCCTAGGTGTAACATCCATTATGAATATTCACAGTTCCTAGGTGTAACTTCTATCAAGAATATTCACAGTTCCTAGGTGTAACATCCAGCAAGAATATTCACAGTTCCTAGGTGTAACATCCAGCAAGAATATTCACAGTTCCTAGGTGTAACATCCAGCATGAATATTCACAGTTCCTAGGTGCAACATCCAGCATGAATATTCACAGTTCCTAGGTGTAACATCCAGCTAGAATATTCACAGTTCCTAGGTGTAATATCCAGCAAGAATATTCACAGTTCCTAGGTGTAACATCCAGCAAGAATATTCACAGTTCCTAGGTGTAACATCCAGCAAGAATATTCACAGTTCCTAGGTGTAACATCCATCATGAATTTTCACAGTTCCTAGGTGCAACATCCAGCAAGAATATTCACAGTTCCTAGGTGTAACATATAGCAAGAATATTCACAGTTCCTAGGTGTAACATCCAGCAAGAATATTCACAGTTCCTAGGTGTAACATCCATCATGAATATTCACAGTTCCTAGGTGTAACATCCAGCAAGAATATTCACAGTTCCTAGGTGTAACATCCAGCAAGAATATTCACAGTTCCTAGGTGTAACATCCAACAAGAATATTCACAGTTCCTAGGTGTAACATCCATCATGAATATTCACAGTTCCTAGGTGTAACATCCAGCAAGAACATTCACAGTTCCTAGGTGTAACATCCATCTTGAATATTCACAGTTCCTGGGTGTAACATCCAGCAAGAATATTCACAGAATAGGTGTAACACAGAATATTCACAGTTAATAGGTGTAACATCCATCATGAATATCACAGTTCCTAGGTGTAACATCCATCATGAATATCACAGTTCCCAGGTGTAACATCCAGCATGAATATTCACAGTTCCTAGGTGTAACATCCACCATGAATATTCACAGTTCCTAGGTGCAACATCCAGCAAGAATATTCACAGTTCCTAGGTGTAACATCTAGCATGAATATTCACAGTTCCTAGGTGTAACATCCATCATGAATATTCACAGTTCCTAGGTGTAACATCCAGCAAGAATATTCACAGTTCCTAGGTGTAACATCCAGCATGAATATTCACAGTTCCTAGGTGTAACATCCAGCAAGAATATTCACAGTTCCTAGGTGTAACATCCAGCATGAATATTCACAGTTCCTAGGTGTAACATCCAGCAAGAATATTCACAGTTCCTAGGTGTAACATCCAGCATGAATATTCACAGTTCCTAGGTGTAACATCCAGCATGAATATCACAGTTCCTAGGTGTAACATCCGTCATGAATATTCACAGTTCCTAGGTGTAACATCCATCATGAATATCACAGTTCCTAGGTGTAACATCCATCATGAATATCACAGTTCCTAGGTGTAACATCCATTATGAATATTCACAGGTCCTAGGTGTAACTTCTATCAAGAATATTCACAGTTCCTAGGTGTAACATCCAGCAAGAATATTCACAGTTCGTAGGTGTAACATCCAGCAAGAATATTCACAGTTCCTAGGTGTAACATCCAGCATGAATATTCACAGTTCCTAGGTGCAACATCCAGCATGAATATTCACAGTTCCTAGGTGTAACATCCAGCTAGAATATTCACAGTTCCTAGGAGTAATATCCAGCAAGAATATTCACAGTTCCTAGGTGTAACATCCAGCAAGAAAATTCACAGTTCCTAGGTGTAACATCCAGCAAGAATATTCACAGTTCCTAGGTGTAACATCCATCATGAATTTTCACAGTTCCTAGGTGCAACATCCAGCAAGAATATTCACAGTTCCTAGGTGTAACATATAGCAAGAATATTCACAGTTCCTAGGTGTAACATCCAGCAAGAATATTCACAGTTCCTAGGTGTAACATCCATCATGAATATTCTCTGTTCCTAGGTGTAACATCCAGCAAGAATATTCACAGTTCCTAGGTGTAACATCCAGCAAGAATATTCACAGTTCCTAGGTGTAACATCCAACAAGAATATTCACAGTTCCTAGGTGTAACATCCATCATGAATATTCACAGTTCCTAGGTGTAACATCCAGCAAGAATATTCACAGTTCCTAGGTGTAACATCCAGCAAGAATATTCACAGTTCCTAGGTGTAACATCCATCATGAATATTCACAGTTCCTAGGTGTAACATCCAGCAAGAATATTCACAGTTCCTAGGTGTAACATCCAGCAAGAATATTCACAGTTCCTAGGTGTAACATCCAGCAAGAACATTCACAGTTCCTAGGTGTAACATCCATCTTGAATATTCACAGTTCCTAGGTGTAACATCCAGCAAGAATATTCACAGTTCCTATGTGTAACATCCAGCAAGAATATTCACAGTTCCTAGGTGTAACATCCATCATGAATATTCAAAGTTTCTAGGTGTAACATCCATCATGAATATCACAGTTCCTAGGTGTAACATCCATCATGAATATCACAGTTCCTAGGTGTAACATCCAGCATGAATATTCACAGTTCCTAGGTGTAACATCCATGATGAATATCACAGTTCCTAGGTGTAACATCCATCATGAATATTCACAGTTCCTAGGTGTAACATCCATCATGAAGATCACAGTTCCTAGGTGTAACATCCATCATGAATATCACAGTTCCTAGGTGTAACATCCATTATGAATATTCACAGGTCCTAGGTGTAACTTCTATCAAGAATATTCACAGTTCCTAGGTATAACATCCAGCAAGAATATTCACAGTTCGTAGGTGTAACATCCAGCAAGAATATTCACAGTTCCTAGGTGTAACATCCAGCATGAATATTCACAGTTCCTAGGTGCAACATCCAGCATGAATATTCACAGTTCCTAGGTGTAACATCCAGCTAGAATATTCACAGTTCCTAGGTGTAATATCCAGCAAGAATATTCACAGTTCCAAGGTGTAACATCCAGCAAGAATATTCACAGTTCCTAGGTGTAACATCCAGCAAGAATATTCACAGTTCCTAGGTGTAACATCCATCATGAATTTTCACAGTTCCTAGGTGCAACATCCAGCAAGAATATTCACAGTTCCTAGGTGTAACATATAGCAAGAATATTCACAGTTCCTAGGTGTAACATCCAGCAAGAATATTCACAGTTCCTAGGTGTAACATCCATCATGAATATTCACAGTTCCTAGGTGTAACATCCAGCAAGAATATTCACAGTTCCTAGGTGTAACATCCAGCAAGAATATTCACAGTTCCTAGGTGTAACATCCAACAAGAATATTCACAGTTCCTAGGTGTAACATCCATCATGAATATTCACAGTTCCTAGGTGTAACATCCAGCAAGAACATTCACAGTTCCTAGGTGTAACATCCATCTTGAATATTCACAGTTCCTGGGTGTAACATCCAGCAAGAATATTCACAGTTCCTAGGTGTAACATCCGTCATGAATATTCACAGTTTCTAGGTGTAACATCCATCATGAATATCACAGTTCCTAGGTGTAACATCCATCATGAATATCACAGTTCCCAGGTGTAACATCCAGCATGAATATTCACAGTTCCTAGGTGTAACATCCACCATGAATATTCACAGTTCCTAGGTGCAACATCCAGCAAGAATATTCACAGTTCCTAGGTGTAACATCTAGCATGAATATTCACAGTTCCTAGGTGTAACATCCATCATGAATATTCACAGTTCGTAGGTGTAACATCCAGCAAGAATATTCACAGTTCCTAGGTGTAACATCCAGCATGAATATTCAGAGTTCCTTGGTGTAACATCCAGCAAGAATATTCACAGTTCCTAGGTGTAACATCCAGCATGAATATTCACAGTTCCTAGGTGTAACATCCAGCAAGAATATTCACAGTTCCTAGGTGTAACATCCAGCATGAATATTCACATTTCCTTGGTGTAACATCCAGCATGAATATCACAGTTCCTAGGTGTAACATCCGTCATGAATATTCACAGTTCCTAGGTGTAACATCCATCATGAATATCACAGTTCCTAGGTGTAACATCCATCATGAATATCACAGTTCCTAGGTGTAACATCCATTATGAATATTCACAGGTCCTAGGTGTAACTTCTATCAAGAATATTCACAGTTCCTAGGTGTAACATCCAGCAAGAATATTCACAGTTCGTAGGTGTAACATCCAGCAAGAATATTCACAGTTCCTAGGTGTAACATCCAGCATGAATATTCACAGTTCCTAGGTGCAACATCCAGCATGAATATTCACAGTTCCTAGGTGTAACATCCAGCTAGAATATTCACAGTTCCTAGGTGTAATATCCAGCAAGAATATTCACAGTTCCTAGGTGTAACATCCAGCAAGAATATTCACAGTTCCTAGGTGTAACATCCAGCAAGAATATTCACAGTTCCTAGGTGTAACATCCATCATGAATTTTCACAGTTCCCAGGTGCAACATCCAGCAAGAATATTCACAGTTCCTAGGTGTAACATATAGCAAGAATATTCACAGTTCCTAGGTGTAACATCCAGCAAGAATATTCACAGTTCCTAGGTGTAACATCTAGCATGAATATTCACAGTTCCTAGGTGTAACATCCATCATGAATATTCACAGTTCGTAGGTGTAACATCCAGCAAGAATATTCACAGTTCCTAGGTGTAACATCCAGCATGAATATTCAGAGTTCCTTGGTGTAACATCCAGCAAGAATATTCACAGTTCCTAGGTGTAACATCCAGCATGAATATTCACAGTTCCTAGGTGTAACATCCAGCAAGAATATTCACAGTTCCTAGGTGTAACATCCAGCATGAATATTCACATTTCCTTGGTGTAACATCCAGCATGAATATCACAGTTCCTAGGTGTAACATCCGTCATGAATATTCACAGTTCCTAGGTGTAACATCCATCATGAATATCACAGTTCCTAGGTGTAACATCCATCATGAATATCACAGTTCCTAGGTGTAACATCCATTATGAATATTCACAGGTCCTAGGTGTAACTTCTATCAAGAATATTCACAGTTCCTAGGTGTAACATCCAGCAAGAATATTCACAGTTCGTAGGTGTAACATCCAGCAAGAATATTCACAGTTCCTAGGTGTAACATCCAGCATGAATATTCACAGTTCCTAGGTGCAACATCCAGCATGAATATTCACAGTTCCTAGGTGTAACATCCAGCTAGAATATTCACAGTTCCTAGGTGTAATATCCAGCAAGAATATTCACAGTTCCTAGGTGTAACATCCAGCAAGAATATTCACAGTTCCTAGGTGTAACATCCAGCAAGAATATTCACAGTTCCTAGGTGTAACATCCATCATGAATTTTCACAGTTCCCAGGTGCAACATCCAGCAAGAATATTCACAGTTCCTAGGTGTAACATATAGCAAGAATATTCACAGTTCCTAGGTGTAACATCCAGCAAGAATATTCACAGTTCCTAGGTGTAACATCCATCATTCTCTGTTCCTAGGTGTAACATGAATATTCACAGTTCCTAGGTGTAACATCCAGCAAGAATATTCACAGTTCCTAGGTGTAACATCCAACAAGAATATTCACAGTTCCTAGGTGTAACATCCATCATGAATATTCACAGTTCCTAGGTGTAACATCCAGCAAGAATATTCACAGTTCCTAGGTGTAACATCCAGCAAGAATATTCACAGTTCCTAGGTGTAACATCCATCATGAATATTCACAGTTCCTAGGTGTAACATCCAGCAAGAATATTCACAGTTCCTAGGTGTAACATCCAGCAAGAATATTCACAGTTCCTAGGTGTAACATCCAGCAAGAACATTCACAGTTCCTAGGTGTAACATCCATCTTGAATATTCACAGTTCCTAGGTGTAACATCCAGCAAGAATATTCACAGTTCCTATGTGTAACATCCAGCAAGAATATTCACAGTTCCTAGGTGTAACATGCATCATGAATATTCACAGTTTCTAGGTGTAACATCCATCATGAATATCACAGTTCCTAGGTGTAACATCCATCATGAATATCACAGTTCCTAGGTGTAACATCCAGCATGAATATTCACAGTTCCTAGGTGTAACATCCAGCATGAATATTCACAGTTCCTAGGTGCAACATCCAGCAAGAATATTCACAGTTCCTAGGTGTAACATCTAGCATGAATATTCACAGTTCCTAGGTGTAACATCCATCATGAATATTCACAGTTCCTAGGTGTAACATCCAGCAAGAATATTCACAGTTCCTAGGTGTAACATCCAGCATGAATATTCAGAGTTCCAAGGTCTAACATCCAGCAAGAATATTCACAGTTCCTAGGTGTAACATCCAGCATGAATATTCATAGTTCCTAGGTGTAACATCCAGCAAGAATATTCACAGTTCCTAGGTGTAACATCCAGCATGAATATTCACAGTTCCTTGGTGTAACATCCAGCATGAATATCACAGTTCCTAGGTGTAACATCCGTCATGAATATTCACAGTTCCTAGGTGTAACATCCAGCACGAATATCACAGTTCCTAGGTGTAAGATCCATCATGAATATTCACAGTTCCTAGGTGTAACATCCAACAAGAATATTCACAGTTTCTAGGTGTTACATCCAACAAGAATTTTCACAGTTCCTAGGTGCAACATCCAGCATGAATATTCACAGTTCCTAGGTGTAACATCCAGCATGAATATCACAGTTCCTAGGTGTAAGATCCATCATGAATACTCACAGTTCCTAGGTGTAACATCCAACAAGAATATTCACAGTTCCTAGGTGTTACATCCAACAAGAATTTTCACAGTTCCTAGGTGCAACAGCCAGCATGAATATTCACAGTTCCTAGGTGTAACATCCAACATGAATATTCACATATCCTAGGTGTAACATCCAGCAAGAATATTCACAGTTCCTAGGTGTAAAATCCATCATGAATATCACAGTTCCTAGGTGTAACATCCAGCATGAATATTCACAGTTCCTAGGTGTAACATCCATGATGAATATCACAGTTCCTAGGTGTAACATCCATCATGAATATTCACAGTTCCTAGGTGTAACATCCATCATGAATATCACAGTTCCTAGGTGTAACATCCATCATGAATATCACAGTTCCTAGGTGTAACATCCATTATGAATATTCACAAGTCCTAGGTGTAACTTCTATCAAGAATATTCACAGTTCCTAGGTGTAACATCCAGCAAGAATATTCACAGTTCGTAGGTGTAACATCCAGCAAGAATATTCACAGTTCCTAGGTGTAACATCCAGCATGAATATTCACAGTTCCTAGGTGCAACATCCAGCATGAATATTCACAGTTCCTAGGTGTAACATCCAGCTAGAATATTCACAGTTCCTAGGTGTAATATCCAGCAAGAATATTCACAGTTCCTAGGTGTAACATCCAGCAAGAATATTCACAGTTCCTAGGTGTAACATCCAGCAAGAATATTCACAGTTCCTAGGTGTAACATCCATCATGAATTTTCACAGTTCCTAGGTGCAACATCCAGCAAGAATATTCACAGTTCCTAGGTGTAACATATAGCAAGAATATTCACAGTTCCTAGGTGTAACATCCAGCAAGAATATTCACAGTTCCTAGGTGTAACATCCATCATGAATATTCACAGTTCCTAGGTGTAACATCCAGCAAGAATATTCACAGTTCCTAGGTGTAACATCCAGCAAGAATATTCACAGTTCCTAGGTGTAACATCCAACAAGAATATTCACAGTTCCTAGGTGTAACATCCAGCAAGAATATTCACAGTTCCTAGGTGTAACATCCAGCAAGAATATTCACAGTTCCTAGGTGTAACATCCAGCATGAATATTCACAGTTCCTAGGTGTAACATCCAGCAAGAATATTCACAGTTCCTAGGTGTAACATCCAGCAAGAATATTCACAGTTCCTAGGTGTAACATCCAGCAAGAACATTCACAGTTCCTAGGTGTAACATCCATCTTGAATATTCACAGTTCCTGGGTGTAACATCCAGCAAGAATATTCACAGTTCCTATGTGTAACATCCAGCAAGAATATTCACAGTTCCTAGGTGTAACATCCGTCATGAATATTCACAGTTTCTAGGTGTAACATCCATCATGAATATCACAGTTCCTAGGTGTAACATCCATCATGAATATCACAGTTCCCAGGTGTAACATCCAGCATGAATATTCACAGTTCCTAGGTGTAACATCCACCATGAATATTCACAGTTCCTAGGTGCAACATCCAGCAAGAATATTCACAGTTCCTAGGTGTAACATCTAGCATGAATATTCACAGTTCCTAGGTGTAACATCCATCATGAATATTCACAGTTCCTAGGTGTAACATCCAGCAAGAATATTCACAGTTCCTAGGTGTAACATCCAGCATGAATATTCAGAGTTCCTAGGTGTAACATCCAGCAAGAATATTCACAGTTCCTAGGTGTAACATCCAGCATGAATATTCACAGTTCCTAGGTGTAACATCCAGCAAGAATATTCACAGTTCCTAGGTGTAACATCCAGCATGAATATTCACATTTCCTTGGTGTAACATCCAGCATGAATATCACAGTTCCTAGGTGTAACATCCGTCATGAATATTCACAGTTCCTAGGTGTAACATCCAGCACGAATATCACAGTTCCTAGGTGTAAGATCCATCATGAATATTCACAGTTCCTAGGTGTAACATCCAACAAGAATATTCACAGTTCCTATGTGTTACATCCAACAAGAATTTTCACAGTTCCTAGGTGCAACATCCAGCATGAATATTCACAGTTCCTAGGTGTAACATCCAACATGAATATTCACAGTTCCTAGGTGTAACATCCAGCAAGAATATTCACAGTTCCTAGGTGTAAAATCCATCATGAATATCACAGTTCCTAGGTGTAACATCCATCATGAATATCACAGTTCCTAGGTGTAACATCCATTATGAATATTCACAGGTCCTAGGTGTAACTTCTATCAAGAATATTCACAGTTCCTAGGTGTAACATCCAGGATGAATATCACAGTTCCTAGGTGTAACATCCATCATGAATATTCACAGTTCGTAGGTGTAACATCCATCATGAATATCACAGTTCCTAGGTGTAACATCCATCATGAATATCACAGTTCCTAGGTGTAACATCCATTATGAATATTCACAGGTCCTAGGTGTAACTTCTATCAAGAATATTCACAGTTCCTAGGTGCAACATCCAGCAAGAATATTCACAGTTCCTAGGTGTAACATCCTGCAAGAATATTCACAGTTCCTAGGTGTAACATCCAGCATGAATATTCACAGTTCCTAGGTGCAACATCCAGCATGAATATTCACAGTTCCTAGGTGTAACATCCAGCTAGAATATTCACAGTTCCTAGGTGTAATATCCAGCAAGAATATTCACAGTTCCTAGGTGTAACATCCAGCAAGAATATTCACAGTTCCTAGGTGTAACATCCAGCAAGAATATTGACAGTTCCTAGGTGTAACATCCAGCAAGAATATTCACAGTTCCTATTTGTAATATCCAGCAAGAATATTCACAGTTCCTAGGTGTAACATCCAGCTAGAATATTCACAGTTCCTATTTGTAATATCCAGCAAGAATATTCACAGTTCCTAGGTGTAACATCCAGCAAGAATATTCACAGTTCCTAGGTGTAACATCCAGCAAGAATATTGACAGTTCCTAGGTGTAACATCCATCATGAATATTCACAGTTCCTAGGTGTAACATCCAGCAAGAATATTCACAGTTCCTAGGTGTAACATCCAGCTAGAATATTCACAGTTCCTATTTGTAATATCCAGCAAGAATATTCACAGTTCCTAGGTGTAACATCCAGCAAGAATATTCACAGTTCCTAGGTGTAACATCCAGCAAGAATATTCACAGTTCCTAGGTGTAACATATAGCAAGAATATTCACAGTTCCTAGGTGTAACATCCAGCAAGAATATTCACAGTTCCTAGGTGTAACAACCATCATGAATATTCACAGTTCCTAGGTGTAACATCCAGCAAGAATATTCTCAGTTCTTAGGTGTAACATCCAGCAAGAATATTCTCAGTTCCTAAGTGTAACATCCAACAAGAATATTCACAGTTCCTAGGTGTAACATCAATCATGAATATTCACAGTTCCTAGGTGTAACATCCAGCAAGAATATTCACAGTTCCTAGGTGTAACATCCAGCAAGAATATTCACAGTTCCTAGGTGTAACATCCATCATGAATATTCACAGTTCCTAGGTGTAACATCCAGCAAGAATATTCACAGTTCCTAGGTGTAACATCCAGCAACAATATTCACAGTTCCTAGGTGTAACATCCAGCAAGAATATTCACAGTTCCTAGGTGTAACATCCATCTTGAATATTCACAGTTCCTAGGTGTAACATCCAGCAAGAATATTTACAGTTCCTATGTGTAACATCCAGCAAGAATATTCACAGTTCCTAGGTGTAACATCCATCATGAACATTCACAGTTTCTAGGTGTAACATCCATCATGAATATCACAGTTCCTAGGTGTAAAATCCATCATGAATATCACAGTTCCTAGGTGTAACATCCAGCATGAATATTCACAGTTCCTAGGTGTAACATCCAGCATGAATATTCACAGTTCCTAGGTGTAACATCCAGCATGAATATTCACAGTTCCTAGGTGTAACATCCAGCATGAATATTCACAGTTCCTAGGTGTAACATCCATCATGAATATTCACAGTTCCTAGGTGTAACATCCAGCAAGAATATTCACAGTTCCTAGGTGTAACATCCAGCATGAATATTCACAGTTCCTAGGTGTAACATCCAGCATGAATATTCACAGTTCCTAGGTGTAACATCCAACAAGAATATTCACAGTTCCTAGGTGTAACATCCAGCAAGAATATTCACAGTTCCTAGGTGTAACATCCAGCAAGAATATTCACAGTTCCTAGGTGTAACATCCAGCATGAATATTCACAGTTCCTAGGTGCAACATCCAGCATGAATATTCACAGTTCCTAGGTGTAACATCCAGCTAGAATATTCACAGTTCCTAGGTGTAATATCCAGCAAGAATATTCACAGTTCCTAGGTGTAACATCCAGCAAGAATATTCACTGTTCCTAGGTGTAACATCCAGCAAGAATATTCACAGTTCCTAGGTGTAACATCCATCATGAATATTCACAGTTCCTAGGTGTAACATCCAGCAAGAATATTCACAGTTCCTAGGTGTAACATATAGCAAGAATATTCTCAGTTCCTAGGTGTAACATCCAGAAAGAATATTCACAGTTCCTAAGTGTAACATCCAACAAGAATATTCACAGTTCCTAGGTGTAACATCAATCATGAATATTCACAGTTCCTAGGTGTAACATCCAGCAAGAATATTCACAGTTCCTAGGTGTAACATCCAGCAAGAATATTCACAGTTCCTAGGTGTAACATCCAGCAAGAATATTCACAGTTCCTAGGTGTAACATCCAGCAAGAATATTCACAGTTCTAGGTGTAACATCCAGCATGAATATTCACAGTTCCTAGGTGCAACATCCAGCATGAATATTCACAGTTCCTAGGTGTAACATCCAGCTAGAATATTCACAGTTCCTAGGTGTAATATCCAGCAAGAATATTCACAGTTCCTAGGTGTAACATCCAGCAAGAATATTCACAGTTCCTAGGTGTAACATCCAGCAAGAATATTGACAGTTCCTAGGTGTAACATCCATCATGAATATTCACAGTTCCTAGGTGTAACATCCAGCAAGAATATTCACAGTTACTAGGTGTAACATATAGCAAGAATATTCTCAGTTCCTAGGTGTAACATCCAGCAAGAATATTCACAGTTCCTAAGTGTAACATCCAATAAGAATATTCACAGTTCCTAGGTGTAACATCAATCATGAATATTCACAGTTCCTAGGTGTAACATCCAGCAAGAATATTCACAGTTCCTTGGTGTAACATCCAGCAAGAATATTCAAAGTTCCTAGGTGTAACATCCATCATGAATATTCACAGTTCCTAGGTGTAACATCCAGCAAGAATATTCACAGTTCCTAGGTGTAACATCCAGCAAGAATATTCACAGTTCCTAGGTGTAACATCCAGCAAGAATATTCACAGTTCCTAGGTGTAACATCCATCTTGAATATTCACAGTTCCTAGGTGTAACATCCAGCAAGAATATTTACAGTTCCTATGTGTAACATCCAGCAAGAATATTCACAGTTCCTAGGTGTAACATCCATCATGAATATTCACAGTTTCTAGGTGTAACATCCATCATGAATATCACAGTTCCTAGGTGTAACATCCATCATGAATATCACAGTTCCTAGGTGTAACATCCAGCATGAATATTCACAGTTCCTAGGTGTAACATCCAGCATGAATATTCACAGTTCCTAGGTGCAACATCCAGCAAGAATATTCACAGTTCCTAGGTGTAACATCTAACATGAATATTCACAGTTCCTAGGTGTAACATCCATCATGAATATTCACAGTTCCTAGTTGTAACATCCAGCAAGAATATTCACAGTTCCTAGGTGTAACATCCAGCATGAATATTCACAGTTCCTAGGTGCAACATCCAGCAAGAATATTCACAGTTCCTAGGTGTAACATCCAGCAAGAATATTCACAGTTCCTAGGTGTAACATCCAGCAAGAATATTCACAGTTCCTAGGTGTAACATCCAGCATGAATATTCACAGTTCCTAGGTGTAACATCCATCATGAATATTCACAGTTCCTAGGTGTAACATCCTGCAAGAATATTCACAGTTCCTAGGTGCAACATCCAGCATGAATATTCACAGTTCCTAGGTGTAACATCCAGCAAGAATATTCACAGTTCCTAGGTGTAACATCCAGCATGAATATTCACAGTTCCTAGGTGCAACATCCAGCAAGAATATTCACAGTTCCTAGGTGCAACATCCAGCAAGAATATTCACAGTTCCTAGGTGTAACATCCAGCATGAATATTCACAGTTCCTAGGTGTAACATCCAGCAAGAATATTCACAGTTCCTAGGTGTAACATCCAGCAAGAATATTCACAGTTCCTAGGTGTAACATCCAGCATGAATATTCACAGTTCCTAGGTGTAACATCCAGCATGAATATTCACAGTTCCTAGGTGTAACATCCATCATGAATATTCACAGTTCCTAGGTGTAACATCCAGCAAGAATATTCACAGTTCCTAGGTGTAACATCCAGCATGAATATTCACAGTTCCTAGGTGTAACATCCAGCAAGAATATTCACAGTTCCTAGGTGTAACATCCAGCATGAATAACAGTTCCTAGGTGCAACATCCAAGAATATTCACAGTTCCTAGGTGTAACATCCAGCATGAATATTCACAGTTCCCATAGAATATTCACAGTTCCTAGGTGCAACATCCAGCAAGAATATTCACAGTTCCTAGGTGTAACATCCAGCATGAATATTCACACTATGTAACATCCAGCAAGAATATTCAGAGTTTAGGTGTAACATCCAGCATGACAGTTCCTAGGTGTAACACAGCAAAAATATTCACAGCTCCTAGGTGCAACATCCAGTGAATATTCGCATCCTAGGTGTCATCAAGCAAGAATATTCACAGTTCCTAGGTGTAACATCCAGCATGAATATCACAGTTCCTAGGTGTAACATCCATCATGAATATTCACAGTCCCCCTTGTTAGCACAGACAACTCCTAGTTTGAGGATCTAGAAAGAGCCCAACGTCGTGACCTATGTAGTCACCAGTCCTTCGATTCCTGACCAAAGAGGCTGTTGACCTGTAAGTTAAATCCCTGTACCACTGAGGGACTTAGTTGTCAACCAAGGAGTGCTGTGCTGAGAAGCAAAACTAGCGGATCCTGGCAGAACTGTACACCAGTTGATGATCTCAGAGTCCCTGGTAATAAAAACTCTGAGGGTGATTCCTGATGTCCCAGGAGCAGCACATCCAGGTGAAGACCGGTGCCAGACAGGCAAGAATGAGATATTTCTGGCCAGAAATAACAAGAAATTGCAAAGTGTGTGCATAAACGTGTTGTTCGTCTCCAGCACAAAATTATCGTTACTGGTCCTAATCCTATTCTCGAGTATCCCATAACAAAGGGGCACTGAGAGAGAACTTCTGTCGACCTGTTGACGAACTTCTCGACCTTGGAGAAGGGCAACAAACACCTTGTGATTGTTAATGACGTGACACGGTACTGTGAGCTAGTACCCAGTCATGACAAACTCCTGAGGTAGTTGCTAATGCCCAGGTGTCCTTCTCTAGGACAATGGGTCAGGGTTCGTTAATGCCACAATGCAGGGTATTTGTGTAATAAAGTTGGTAGAATTACCGACAATATGTAAAGTAAAAGGACACAAGTGCAACTAATGTGACATTTATTGTGGCAACGTTTCGCTCTCCAGGAGCTTTATCAAGCTTGATAAAGCTCCTGGAGAGCGAAACGTTGCCACAATAAATGTCACATTAGTTGCACTTGTGTCCTTTTATTTTACAGGGTATTTGTGGTAAGTTTGGCATGTGACAAGCGCGTGTAGCCCCACACCATCCCGTGGGCAATGACCTTGCTGAATGCACAAATTGCAGAATGTTAGAGGTTGTCAGTTGTACGACATGAGACGAGGCTATTCCACATGTGCAAAGTACTCTAAGGTTTCGTTCAGATTTTTAACCTTGGAGGGTTAGCCACCCATGATGACCCAAGAAAGTCAGTACATCATCAAGGTCTCACTGTCTTATTTTTATTGGGGTCCTCAATCTTGTCCCCTAGGATGTGACCCACACCAGTTGAGTAACACCTACTTGCTGCTAGGTGAACAGGACAACAGGTGTAAGGAAACGCGTCTAAATGGTTTTACCCCACCGGGAATCGAACCCGGGCCCTCCATGTGCGAAGCGAGAGCTTTGCCAGTCAAGCCACGGGTTCACACAACAGCTCGACTGGTGGCACACCCCACTGTGCATTGTATGGCTATGACAAGCATTTGAAATTCTGTTTACTCTGCCTCAACCTGTCTATGATACTGATAATTCCATTTCCAGTAAAATGATGATTCCCTAGCTTGTCTTTCAGGAAGTAAGAGAAAATTTTACAATAACAACAGAAAAATTCGCGTGTAGTCATAATGCCGTAGCTAAGGAGAGTAAGGCAGCACCAGGTTCCAAAATCATGGTGCAAAATTTCACTCAAGGCCCTGGTATGTATAAGCTAGTTCCCTAATTTGTCGGTCCTGTGCCCTCAGACAACTTCTCCACAACAAGTTCGAGGTGAAGATGTGTGAGGCGAAGCTGAGTTGGAGGAACCTGTGCTGCAACAGTGGGACCAGACTGACACTACACTTCTGTTGATGTGACTCAAGTCTATCTCCCTATCCAATGACATAACTATGGTCTGAGATAGGACAGCAGTACATTTCTGTGATGTTGGTACACCTCTTGACCTGTCCGACTCTCCACTGACTACACTGTCTCCTCGTTTAAATGGGTATCAATACTCATATGCTTTACAGGTAGTTAATAGCAAAAATAATGGAGTCAGTATAGATTACATCATGTATATAATGCGTATATTTCATAATTTTGCTATTGTATTTTTCTCAGACAGTATAATAACCTATGTGACATGTCAAGATATCTTATTAATGAAAATAAGATACCAGATATACTAAGCAAATTTCCTAAATTTGCTTGTAACAGATAAGTGAACTATAGATATGTAGATATAAATCCATATGTATTCCTGTTAACCCTTTGGGGCCTAGTTCCTAGGCCTTTTGTGTATCCATATGCTCTCGCGCTACCGTCCACAGGATGGATATGGGGTGCACAATAAACTAGCCACTTCGGTGGCAAAATCTAATCTGCAAATTTTGCAACTGTAAGTTGTAAGTGTGCAGTGTGTATTATACAGTTTGTATCATAGGCCAGGGCAGTGCTGTCCTTTATGTTACGTGTCGCACCCTAGGAAATATTACTGCCAGTCATTGCTTTACAGACGTGTGGAAGGCTCAACGTCCCTTGACGTTCCAACAATGCCTGACGTTCTGTGTAGCTCTCTGTTACCCCTGTATGTAGAGATTTATTCTCCAGTGCTGTCTTATGTTCCATGGCCCCAACTATCGCCATTTTCACCTGCACTGTGTTCTCTTCTAGCAGCATTATGAAAGAGTTTTAGGCCCGGTGTTTGCATCATTTTGTAAGGCAAAAACGCCAGAGAGCTAAGTTCTGTGATTGAATTTCAATTCTCACTTGCTATACACCCATTCTGTCGGGTCGGGACGACTCGGGGTTTACCTGGAGTTTACCTGGAGAGAGTTTCGGGGGTCAACGCCCCCGCGGCCCGGTCTGTGACCAGGGTGTGTGGCCGAGAAAAATGTTAAGTTATTTCTGCCCTTTAATTCTATAATGACCGCTTGGGCCTCTTTCACTACTGTTGCTTGAGGGCCTGAGCAAGGTGTCAGCTGACCCTAAGTGTTGATGCAAGGCAGAGGGCCTGGGCAAGGTGTCAGCTGACCCTAAGTGTTGATGCAGGGCAGAGGGCCTGGGCAAGGTGTCAGCTGACCCTAAGTGTTGATGCAGGGCAGAGGGCCTGGGCAAGGTGTCAGCTGACCCTAAGTGTTGATGCAGGGCAGAGAGCCTGGGCAAGATGTCAGCTGACTCTCAGGGTTGACACAGGGCAGAGAGCCTGGGCAAGGTGTCAGCTGACCCTAAGTGTTGATGCAGGGCAGAGGGCCTGGGCAAGGTGTCAGCTGACCCTAAGTGTTGATGCAGGGCAGAGAGCCTGGGCAAGATGTCAGCTGACTCTCAGGGTTGACACAGGGCAGAGAGCCTGGGCAAGGTGTCAGCTGACCCTAAGTGTTGATGCAGTACAGAGGGCCTGGGCAAGGTGTCAGCTGACCCTAAGTGTTGATGCAGGGCAGAGAGCCTGGGCAAGATGTCAGCTGACTCTCAGGGTTGACACAGGGCAGAGAGCCTGGGCAAGGTGTCAGCTGACCCTAAGTGTTGACACAAGGCAGAGAGCCTGGGCAAGGTGTCAGCTGACCGTAAGTGTTGACACAGGGCAAAGGGAATGGGCGAGGTGTCAGCTGACATAGGGCAGAGGAAGGACTTGTCAGCTGCTGCCATGGCAAGACACAACTCTCCCCACTCTTAAACTTTGCCTTAGTGTGTTTATATAGTAAATTTGATTAAGTGAGCCCTGCCATATATATATCATTCTAGTGTATAAGACGTTTATATAGCCGGCATACCACTTCAAACACGCTATTTTACCATTCCACCTGTATTCTCTGGTACCTGGTACTTTGCCGAGCTCCCCTTCCTCTTTTTTTGGACAGAGATGTTCCCCTGAACAA
>NW_027195035.1:847500-852500 GCF_038502225.1 Cherax quadricarinatus
TAGCTCAGTATAGTGTCAGTGTAGCTCAGTATAGTGTTAGTGTAGCTCAGTATAGTGTCAGTGTAGCTCAGTATAGTGTCAGTGAAGCTCAGTATAGTGTCAGTGTAGATCAGTATAGTGTCAGTGTAGCCCAGTATAGTGTCAGTGTAGCTCAGTATAGTGTCAGTGTAGCTCAGTATAGTGTTAGTGTAGCTCAGTATAGTGTTAGTGTAGCTCAGTATAGTGTCAGTGTAGCTCAGTATAGTGTCAGTGTAACTCAGTATAGTGTCAGTGTAGCTCAGTATAGTGTCAGTGTAGCTCAGTATAGTGTCAGTGTAACTCAGTATAGTGTCAGTGTAGCTCAGTATAGTGTCAGTGTAGCTCAGTATAGTGTCAGTGTAACTCAGTATAGTGTCAGTGTAGCTCAGTATAGTGTCAGTGTAACTCAGTATAGTGTCAGTGTAGCTCAGTATAGTGTCAGTGTAGCTCAGTATAGTGTCAGTGTAACTCAGTATAGTGTCAGTGTAGCTCAGTATAGTGTCAGTGTAGCTCAGTATAGTGTCAGTGTAACTCAGTATAGTGTCAGTTTAACGCAGTATAGTGTCAGTGTAGCTCAGTATTGTGTTAGTGTAGCTCAGTATAGTGTTAGTGTAGCTCAGTATAGTGTCAGTGTAGCTCAGTATAGTGTCAGTGTAGCTCAGTATAGTGTCAGTGTAACTCAGTATAGTGTCAGTGTAACTCAGTACAGTGTCAGTGTAGCTCAGTATAGTGTTAGTGTAGCTCAGTATAGTGTCAGTGTAGCTCAGTATAGTGTCAGTGAAGCTCAGTATAGTGTCAGGGTAGATCAGTATAGTGTCAGTGTAGCTCAGTATAGTGTCAGTGTAGCTCAGTATAATGTTAGTGTAGCTCAGTATAGTGTTAGTGTAGCTCAGTATAGTGTCAGTGTAGCTCAGTATAGTGTCAGTGAAGCTCAGTATAGTGTCAGTGTAGATCAGTATAGTGTCAGTGTAGCTCAGTATAGTGTCAGTGTAGCTCAGTATAGTGTCAGTGTAGCTCAGTATAGTGTCAGTGAAGCTCAGTATAGTGTCAGTGTAGATCAGTATAGTGTCAGTGTAGCTCAGTATAGTGTCAGTGAAGCTCAGTATAGTGTCAGTGTAGATCAGTATAGTGTTAATGTAGCTCAGTATAGTGTCAGTGTAGCTCAGTATAGTGTCAGTGAAGCTCAGTATAGTGTCAGTGTAGCTCAGTATAGTGTCAGTGTAGCTCAGTATAGTGTCAGTGTAACTCAGTATAGTGTCAGTGTAGCTCAGTATAGTGCCAGTGTAATTCAGTATAGTGTCAGTGTAGCTCAGTATAGTGTCAGTGTAACTCAGTATAGTGTCAGTGTAGCTCAGTATAGTGTCAGTGTAGCTTAGTATAGTGTCAGTGTAGCTCAGTATAGTGTCAGTGTAACTCAGTATAGTGACAGTGTAGCTCAGTATAGTGTCAGTGTAGCTCAGTATAGTGTCAGTGTAACTCAGTATAGTGTCAGTGTAGCTCAGTATATAGCCAGTGTAACTCAGTATAGTGTCAGTGTAGCTCAGTATAGTGTCAGTGTAACTCAGTATAGTGTCAGTGCAGCTCAGTATAGTGCCAGTGTAACTCAGTTTAGTGTCAGTGTAACTCAGTATAGTGTCAGTGTAGCTCAGTATAGTGTCAGTGTAGCTCAGTATAGTGTCAGTGTAACTCAGTATAGTGCCAGTGTAACTCAGTATAGTGTCAGTGTAACTCAGTATAGTGTCAGTGTAACTCAGGATAGTGCCAGTGTAACTCAGTATAGTGTCAGTGTAGCTCAGTATAGTGTCAGTGTAACTCAGTATAGTGTCAGTGTAGCACAGTATAGTGTCAGTGTAACTCAGTGTAGTGTCAGTGTAGCTCAGTAAATGTGTCAGTGTAGCTCAATATAGTGTCAGTGTAGCTCAGTATAGTGTCAGTGTAGCTCAGTATAGTGTCAGTGTAGCTCAGTATAGTGTCAGTGTAGCTCAGTATAGTGTCAGTGTAGCTCAGTATAGTGTCAGTGTAACTCAGTATAGTGTCAGTGTAGCTCAGTATAGTGTCAGTGTAACTCAGTATAGTGTTAGTGTAACTCAGTATAGTGTCAGTGTAACTCAGTATAGTGTCAGTGTAGCTCAGAATAGTGTCAGTGTAGCTCAGTACAGTGTCAGTGTAGCTCAGTATAGTGTCAGTGTAACTCAGTTTAGTGTCAGTGTAGCTCAGTATAGTGTCAGTGTAGCTCAGTATAGTGTCAGTGTAGCTCAGTATAGTGTCAGTGTAGCTCAGTATAGTGTCAGTGTAGCTCAGTATAGTGTCAGTGTAGCTCAGTATAGTGTCAGTGTAGCTCAGTAGTGTCAGTGTAACTCAGTATAGTGTCAGTGTAGCTCAGTATAGTCTCAGTGTAGCTCAGTATAGTGTCAGTGTAGCTCAGTATAGTGTCAGTGTAGCTCAGTATAGTGTCAGTGTAACTCAGTATAGTGTCAGTGTAGCTCAGTATAGTGTCAGTGTAACTCAGTATAGTGTCAGTGTAACTCAGTATAGTGTCAGTGTAGCTCAGTATAGTGTCAGTGTAACTCAGTATAGTGTCAGTGTAACTCAGTATAGTGTCAGTGTAGCTCAGTATAGTGTCAGTGTAGCTCAGTATAGTGTCAGTGTAACTCAGTATAGTGTCAGTGTAGCTCAGTATAGTGTCAGTGTAACTCAGTAGTGTCAGTGTAGCTCAGTATAGTGTCAGTGTAGCTCAGTATAGTGTCAGTGTAGCTCAGTATAGTGTCAGTGTAACTCAGTATAGTGTCAGTGTAACTCAGTATAGTGTCAGTATAGCTCAGTATAGTGTCAGTGTAACTCAGTATAGTGTTAGTGTAACTCAGCATAATGTCAGTGTAGCTCAGTATAGTGTCAGTGTAGCTCAGTATAGTGTCAGTGTAGCTCAGTATAGTGTCAGTGTAACTCAGTATAGTGTCAGTGTAGCTCAGTATAGTGTCAGTGTAGCTCAGTATAGTGTCAGTGTAGCTCAGTATAGTGTCAGTGTAACTCAGTATAGTGTCAGTGTAGCTCAGTATAGTGTCAGTGTAACTCAGTATAGTGTCAGTGTAGCTCAGTATAGTGTCAGTGTAGCTCAGTATAGTGTCAGTGTAGCTCAGTATAGTGTCAGTGTAGCTCAGTATAGTGTCAGTGTAACTCAGTATAGTGTCAGTGTAGCTCAGTATAGTGTCAGTGTAGCTCAGTATAGTGTCAGTGTAGCTCAGTATAGTGTCAGTGTAGCTCAGTAGTGTCAGTGTAGCTCAGTATAGTGTCAGTGTAGCTCAGTATAGTGTCAGTGTAGCTCAGTATAGTGTCAGTGTAACTCAGTATAGTGTCAGTGTAGCTCAGTATAGTGTCAGTGTAACTCAGTATAGTGTCAGTGTAACTCAGTATAGTGTCAGTGTAGCTCAGTATAGTGTCAGTGTAACTCAGTATAGTGTCAGTGTAACTCAGTATAGTGTCAGTGTAGCTCAGTATAGTGTCAGTGTAGCTCAGTATAGTGTCAGTGTAACTCAGTATAGTGTCAGTGTAGCTCAGTATAGTGTCAGTGTAACTCAGTATAGTGTCAGTGTAGCTCAGTATAGTGTCAGTGTAGCTCAGTATAGTGTCAGTGTAACTCAGTATAGTGTCAGTGTAGCTCAGTATAGTGTCAGTGTAACTCAGTATAGTGTCAGTGTAACTCAGTATAGTGTCAGTGTAGCTCAGTATAGTGTCAGTGTAGCTCAGTATAGTGTCAGTGTAGCTCAGTATAGTGTCAGTGTAACTCAGTATAGTGTAGTAACTCAGTATAGTGTCAGTGCTCAGTATAGTGTCAGTGTAGCTCAGTATAGTGTCAGTGTAACTCAGTATAGTGTCAGTGTAGCTCAGTATAGTGTCAGTGTAGCTCTGTATAGTGTCAGTGTAGCTCAGTATAGTGTCAGTGTAACTCAGTATAGTGTCAGTGTAGGTCAGTATAGTGTCAGTGTAGCTCAGTATAGTGTCAGTGTAACTCAGTATAGTGTCAGTGTAGCTCAGTATAGTGTCAGTGTAACTCAGTATAGTGTCAGTGTAACTCAGTATAGTGTCAGTGTAACTCAGTATAGTGTCAGTGTAGCTCAGTATAGTGTCAGTGTAACTCAGTATATAGTGTGTCAGTGTCAGTGTAGCTCAGTAGTGTCAGTGTAGCTCAGTATAGTGTCAGTGTAACTCAGTATAGTGTCAGTGTAGCTCAGTATAGTGTCAGTGTAGCTCAGTATAGTGTCAGTGTAACTCAGTATAGTGTCAGTGTAGCTCAGTATAGTGTCAGTGTAGTGCTCAGTATAGTGTCAGTGTAGCTCAGTATAGTGTCAGTGTAGCTCAGTATAGTGTCAGTGTAACTCAGTATAGTGTCAGTGTAGCTCAGTATAGTGTCATTGTAGCTCAGTATAGTGTCAGTGTAACTCAGTATAGTGTCAGTGTAGCTCAGTATAGTGTCAGTGTCAGTGTAGCTCAGTATAGTGTCAGTGTAACTCAGTATAGTGTCAGTGTAGCTCAGTATAGTGTCAGTGTAGCTCAGTATAGTGTCAGTGTAACTCAGTATAGTGTCAGTGTAGCTCAGTATAGTGTCAGTGTAACTCAGTATAGTGTCAGTGTAACTCAGTATAGTGTCAGTGTAGCTCAGTATAGTGTCAGTGTAACTCAGTATAGTGTCAGTGTAACTCAGTATAGTGTCAGTGTAGCTCAGTATAGTGTCAGTGTAACTCAGTATAGTGTCAGTGTAACTCAGTATAGTGTCAGTGTAACTCAGTATAGTGTCAGTGTAACTCAGTATAGTGTCAGTGTAGCTCAGTATAGTGTCAGTGTAGCTCAGTATAGTGTCAGTGTAACTCAGTATAGTGTCAGTGTAGCTCAGTATAGTGTCAGTGTAGCTCAGTATAGTGTCAGTGTAACTCAGTATAGTGTCAGTGTAGCTCAGTATAGTGTCAGTGTAACTCAGTATAGTGTCA
>NW_027195035.1:857500-976627 GCF_038502225.1 Cherax quadricarinatus
GTTAATGTGAACTACCAGTGTATATACACTGATATATATACACCGAGATATACACCTCTCAGTGTATATACACTGAGATATACACCTCACAGCGTATATACACCGAGATATACACCTCTCAGTGTATATACACTGAGATATACACCTCACAGCGTATATACACTGAGATATACACCGAGATATACACCTCTCAGTGTATATACACTGAGATATACACCTCACAGCGTATATACACTGAGATATACACCGAGATATACACCTCTCAGTGTATATACACTGAGATATATACACCTCACAGTGTATATACACTGAGATGTATACACCTCACAGTGTATATACACTGAGATTTATACACCTCACAGTGTATATACACTGAGATGTATACACCTCACAGTGTATATACACTGAGATATATACACCTCACAGTGTATATACACTGAGATATATACACCTCACAGTGTATATACACTGAGATGTATACACCTCACAGTGTATATACACTGAGATATATACACCTCACAGTGTATATACACTGAGATATATACACCTCACAGTGTATATACACTGAGATATATACACCTCGCAGTGTATATACACTGAGATATATACACCTCACAGTGTATATACACTGAGATATATACACCTCACAGTGTATATACACTGAGATATACACCTCACAGTGTATATACATACACTGAGATATATACACTTCTACATGTGTAACAGTAATACCTGCATCATTCACCAGTGAGTTTCCCCACTGTAGAGGCCTTTGATCCGAGGAAATACAGCTCAAGGACCCCCTCCCCTTTCTAGCATCAAACTTGCTCCCTACCCATCAACCCTTGCGGGTCTGGTGCTCCCTCATAGAACACGCGGACAGTGCCTGGGCTCCGCCAGCGAACTCTCAAGAATTTACTACAGGACGAGACTCCTCAGCGGTGTCTGAGCCGCGTTCCTCCACAGGTGTCAGCCCTGCGGGTTTAGGTGCCTCTGGTTCCTCGGGTGAGGAGGTAGGTGAGGCAGTAGGGGTGAAGACCGAGGCGGCTAGGTGCCTAGTGCCTCCTGATGCACCTAATTCTTCGCTTTCATCAAAGGATTCGTCGGATATACGGACACTCTTCTTGCGGATCCTTGGTACGTCGGACGCCCTGCGGCCGGTATCCCCTTGCGGCGGGGATAGTGGTGAGGAGCCTAAGCTTAAGGTATGCCTGACCATCGTGGCGCTGGCGGTACCAGCGGCGGCCACCGCAGGCAAAGCGCTGCCCAGGGAATTCTGCCGCAGGTTGGAAAGCCTTCTGCGACTTCCCAGTGCCGCAAGTTGCTGCTCCCGCGGCATGTAGGACACCGTGGAATGGGACCTTTGGGACCTAGGGGCCGCACCTATCTCCTCCCCATCCTCGCTGGTGAAGAGGTCAGTCGTTTTCCGTGGGAAGTCAATAGACCTACGGGGGAAGGACGGGACCGCTTCCTTAGGGAAGCACGAACTAAGGGTAGATGTGGCACTGCAAGTGACCGGCCGCTTACCCTGTCTGACGAACATCTGGTTGACATCCAGTAGTATGTCGCAGCCCTCAACGATCATCCGCTCTATGGCTAGGTTCTTGCGGATGTTCTCAGTGTCGCTCACCTGTAAGATAACATGCAGTGAACGTGACGTGAACGTGATGTGAGAGAAGGGAGCGCAATGTGACACAAGGGAATGTGATGTGACACATGGAAAAGTGATGTGACATAAGGGAATGTGATGTGACACAGGGAAACGTGATGTGACACAAGGGATGTACACCACAGCACCGTATCATCCTTTGCGGATGATACTAGGATCTGCATGAGGCTGTCATCTGCTGAGGACGCGGTTAACCTCCAAGAAGATATAAACAAAGTTTTCCAGTGGGCAACGGTAAACAATATGATGTTCAATGAGGACAAATTCCAACTACTCCGTTATGGAAAACTGGAGGAGATAATAACTAGAAATAATCATCAGTAAGTCTAATCACAAAATAGAGTGGAAAAGTAATGTGAAGGACCTGGGAGTGATAATGTCTGAAGACCTCACCTTCAAGGACCACAACAGCGCCACTATCACATCTGCTAGGAAACTGATAGGATGGATAATGAGAACATTCAAGACAAGAGATGCTAAGCCAATGATGATCCTTTTTAAATCACTTGTTCTCTCTAGGCTGGAATACTGCTGTACATTAACATCTCCATTCAAGACAGGTGAAACTGCTGATCTAGAGAATGTACAGAGATCCTTTACTGCACATATAAGTTCCAACAAGCACCTTAACTACTGGGAACGCTTGTTGACTTGTGCTCACTGGACCACAGGCGAGAGAGCTACATTATAATCTACACCTGGAAGATCCTGGAGGGTCTGGTCCCTAATCTGCACACAGGAATCACTCCCTGTGAAAGAAAAGACTTGGCAGGCAATGCAACATACCCCAGTGAGAAGTAAGGGCGTCATTAGTAGACTATGAGAAAAAGCAATAAGTGTCCGGGGCCCAAGACTGTTCAACAGCCTCCAGCCAGCAATAAGAGGAATTACCAGTAGACCCCTGGTTGTCTTCAAGAGAGAGCTGGACAGATACCTAAAGTCAGTGCCAGATTAGCCGGGCTGTGGTTCGTATGTTGGACTACGTGCGACCAGCAGTAGCAGCCTCATTGATCAGACCCTGATCCACCAGGAGGCCTAGTCATGGACCAGGCCACATGGGAGTTGATCTCTGGAATACCCTCCAGGTAGATTCCAGGTAGGGAACGTGATGTGACAGAAGGAAATGTAACATGAGAGAAAGGAATGTGACATGAGAGAAGGGAATGTGACATGAGAGAAGGGAATGTGACATGAGAGAAGGGAATGTGACATGAGAGAAGGGAATGTGACATGAGAGAAGGGAATGTGACATGAGAGAAGGGAATATGATGTATGAAAGTCAGGAAAGGAAGATATGACACCATCTTGTATGATAACCTCAGAGGTAAACATGGGTGAGATATAAGCTTTGAAAAGACCCTTTTAGGCTCTGTGTAGAGCTTTATCAAGTCAAAAGTGTGTAGGATGGGGTAGATAGAGTTTTTAGAGGTTGTAGACATAGTATGAGCCTTGAGGACAAGCAGAATATAGAGAATAGAGTCTTAAGAATTTGTAGACATAGAGCCTAGAAGACAAGTAGGATAGAAAGGATAGAATCTTTAAAAACTGAAGATATAGAGCCTCGAGGACAAGTAGGATGGAGAGGATAAGGGACGAAGGGACATTTTTGTTCTTTGTTTTTAGTCCAATTTCAAATTTAACTTTATCCTGTGATTTAAAAAGCAGTTTGCATCCTACACACTTGTTTATATTGACTTCTTGTTGCAAAGTTGCAAGATATTCCAAAATTGTATTTATCATAAAAGCCTTACTGGCCTAGTTTGTAAAATTACTCTCATCCTATGATTACAGGTATAGATCCTGATGTGAACTTTTTACTAAATGAATTACACGAATCAACCAGTAACTGTAATTACTACACAGCAGAGCAAGCAAAGACATTACTCAGTGCAAACAGTAACATAACCATCATTAACTACAATGTCAGATCCTTGAGTAAACATTATGACAACCTCACAGCATTACTCAGTTCCCTTCATTCCAATATATCAATCATCACACTCACAGAAACCTGGCTTAAGCCTGATATTACAGATGTCTATACCATTCCTGGCTACATGGTCATACACAACTGTAGAACAGACCAGCCAGGGGGAGGAACAGCTATATACTACTCAAATCAACTCGAATGTATCAATAAATCTTGCACAAGGGACGAACATGGAGAATATATCATAGCCAAATTTAAATCAAAAGACCTGCAAAAATCCCTCACAGTTATAAACATGTACAGAGTACCACAGTCAAACATTTACCACTTTAGTGAGAAACTGGGAAACATGATTACTGATGCACACATGAATAAAGACCACCTGCTACTAACAGGTGATTTCAGCATTAACATACTACACTACCAGGACCCACAAGTAACCGAATTCACAAACACAATGAGTAACTGCCTGTTGCTACCAGCAATATCTAAACCTACAAGAATCAACGAGACAAACATCTCCTTAATAGACCACATCTGGACAAACACAATATCCCCTTTAAAATCAGACATAATCACAGACAACACTACAGACCACTACCCAACCTTTCTCATAACTAATCTGGGCAAACTGACACAAGACATTACTAAAGTAACCTTCAGACTACATAACGAGACAGCAGTTAACAACTTTATAGCAGCTATGAATAATATCGACTGGCAAAATGAGCTTGAAACATATACAGATATAAATGAATATATAAATAATTTTCTAAAAAACGCCCAAAGCCTCTATAACAGACATTGTCCCAGAAAAACAAAACAGATCACACCTACTCACACCTACTCACATCTACTCACACCTACTCACACCTACTCACATCTACTCACACCTACTCACACCTACTGAAACAACAAACAAACTTAATGTTTTCTTCTCCACCATAGGAAAAAAATCTAGCGAACAAAATACCAAGCACGAACACCCGTCCATCAGACTACCTCACAGGTACCTACCCAAATACGCCATTCCTAGCTCCAACCAACCCACCAGAAGTCTCGCTCATCATCAACAACTTTAAAAACAAGGCAGGAGACATAAACAACTTCCTGCTTTTATGTACATAAAAGCTTCTCAAGTATTGTCACCAGTTATTGCAACACTCTTTAACAAATCCATTGAATCATCTACCTTCCCAACAATCCTCAAAATAGCGAGGGTCACTCCGATCCATAAAGGAGGTGACCAAGCTGACTTGAATAACTATAGACCAATGTCTAACTTACCGCTGCGCTATAAAATCTTTGAAAAATTAATTCATAGACGGATCTATTGCTACCTCGTCTCTCGCAACATATTAAACCCTTGTCAGTTTGGATTCAGGAATAATAAAAGCACAAATGATGCTATCATACACATGCTAGAACTAATATACACCGCACTTGAAAAGAAAGAAGTCCCGCTGGGCATTATCATTGATTTACGTAAAGTTATGATACAGTCGACCATGAACTACTGTACTCCAAATTAATGCACTATAGTATCATAGGCCACTCCCTCAACTACCTAAAATCATACCTTAGTAACAGAACTCAATATGTGTATGCAAATGATGCAAACTCTTCCACCCAACCAATCACAGTAGGAGTCCCACAAGGAAGCGTCCTTGGACCACTCCTCTTTCTCATCTACATCAATGATCTACCGAATGCACCACAGCTACTCAAACCAATATTATTTGCAGATGACACGACATGTCTTTCCCCACCCAAACACAATCATACTAGCAAACACAGTCAATGCTGAATTACAGAAAATATCTGCCTGGATGATGACTAACAAACTTACCCTGAACACTGATAAAACCTATTTCATTCAGTTTGGAAACAAAGCTGCAAATGATCCAGTTAACATAACACTAAATGGATCATCAGTTACAAGACTCACAGAGGGAAAATTCCTAGGTATTCACCTTGACAGTATCCTTAAGTTCCAGACACACACACACACAAATCACCATGAAAATCCCCAAGACTGTAGGCATACTATCAAAGATAAGGTACTACGTTCCACAATCAGCTCTCCTGGCACTGTACCATTCACTCATATACCCTTATCTTACATATGGAATTTGTGCATGGGGATCAACAACATCCAATCACCTAAAACCCCTAATAACCCAGCAAAAGGCAGCAGTAAGAATAACAAATTCCCACTCCCGCCAGCATACTCCACCAATTTTCAAAAGTCTGAATCTGCTCACCATTAAGAACATCCATACTTATTCATGTACCTACTACATACACAGAACAATACACACAAATATAAACCCTCCACTCAAACTTCTCCTCACCAACCTAAACAGGACACATGACCACAACACAAGACACAGATCTCTTTTTGATATACCTCGTGTCCATATCACACTGTGTAACAACTCTATGCACATAAAGGGCCCCAAAATATGGAATTCATTACCAGAAGATATTAAAGTAACCCAGTCTGAAAATTAATTTAAGACTCTTCTCAAAAGCCACTTAATCACCCTAGACTAAATGCTACTACTTAATACACACATACTCACTTATGTTCTCCCACATCACAACGTCAACAATCACATTGAACCTTTTATCTATTGTTGACACGAATATAATTGAATCATTGTTTTCACAAAAAGTATTTTAGAATAGTTGAATTTATGTTTTGTCTTATACAAATTTTGATTCACTTATAATTAATAATCAACTGTTCAACTATGAAATAATTACTATCCTACTGTACAACTATGATATACTCCTTAGTGTTAAGTAGACTGTAAGTCAATAATGTTAAGTTGGCCCATAATACCAGGCATAATAGAAGCTCTTTTTGTATTGCAACCCACTATTGTAAATATAGAATATCAAATAAATAAATTAAAACTTAAAATAAATAAATAAATAAGGATATACAATGTTCTGGTCAGCATCAGATGATAGATGAAGAATTAGATTATCTAAATTTCGAAGTTTTTTGTGAGAAATGTCAATAGATTGCATTATAAAAAATTTGAAATTTGTGTTTTTTTTAGGAGTTTTTAGGGAGAATAAGAGTCAATATAAATAAAATGGTAAAACATTGCAAATCACCCGCGAAGATTAATAGAAAAATAATTCATCAATATTATGTGAAAATATCATGACACTCCTATTATTACTCTTTGAAAAAAATAAAACAAATGTCAACAACTTATTCCTGGTTTATTTATATTTTTGTTTCAATAAAACACTATGAACATGACGCGTCAAGTTTGAGCGTGTTGCGAACCCGTATTATTATTGGCACCTCAGAGGCGACTGAGCAGCTACCACTCACTGATCTTCACTTTAGTCCTCACAGAACTTGCCACGTTGAGTATTTAGAATGAAACAATCATAACAATAGTCATTTTTGGAGTAAAAAAACAAAAATACTAATTGCCAACATGTCCTCTTGATGTGTGTGTGTGATGAATGGTTTGAAAAACCGACAAGTTGAAGATTGAGACACTTATACGCCTTCCTCTTCGTATTGGACTGATGAAGCCACTGTGTGGCGAAACGTTTCCTGAATAAAGATTCCTATATGCTGCATAAGTGTCTTAATCTTCAACATGTTCTCTTGATGGCAGCAAACACACAAAAATTACATTTTTGAAAAAACATAGAAATGTGATAAAAACAAGCTGATTGCACCAACATATTGCCAGAATTTTGTACTATTTTTGGGTAAGAAAACCTTAATTTCCACAATTTTTCAACTTCAATTTTAAAATCTCTAAAAAACAAAAGGTCTCTGCCCCATAAGGTGGTTAGCCTGAGGAACGAGGGTGATTAAGCAACAATTACCTCATCATGCATTTGTCGTGATAGGTCCTCCAGCTGCATCCTGGCGTGATCCAGACTCTTCCTCTCAACGTGGTTGTGCGGAGTGTGTGCCAGTAGCTCGTGCAATGTGATGATGTACCGAGGGATCTGCAATGCACCAGTCATTACTATGCAACACATATGCTGGACCAGGAGCCGTGACACAGCCCACTGCAACCACGGATGGATAAGCACACACATATGAACACCCCAATACCCTTCTAAGCAGATGGATTATCCAGAATCCAGCCCTAACCCCAGTCAACCAAAACGATTGTACAAGCTTGACTATAGGATAATTGCTGATCTGTCAGTTATCCCAACAGCAATTAATAATCACCCCTAACAAGGCGTAATAATCATAATGCAGAGTAATAATTTTAATGCATAATAATTCGAAGATGGTATAGTAGAAATAAGTATAAATTTATGGAACACAATACAAAGGGACTTACTGATGACTCATGAATATACGCGAGGGATTTTTCTGTAGTTTCTCCTGAAATTTTTTGTATATAGAGAGTAAATGCCAATAGAAAATGAGATGTTGGAAGTCGGTGATCAGTTGAAGGTATAGGAAAGTGAGATTTCTTTAGTTGCCCCTGAATTCTTGAAAAATAACATGGAAAACGAGAGACAGACGTTGAGTTATCAGGGCAAAATGTCAGTTTTCTATAGTTATGCCTTGAAACCTTAAATAATAACAGAAAATAAGAGACAGAACCAGTGATCAGTACAAAAAGCCAGTTTTCAACAGTTCCCCCCCCTTAAAGCACTTAATTCAATAGTTCCCCCTTAGAAAACTAGAAAATTTAAATTAGAAAAACATGAACAGGGAGGACTGACTAACCTGATGCATAGGGTAAGTCAAGAAGGTCTCCAGAGTTCTTCCCTGCAAATTAGGTTTATTCTCCAAGCGATTTAGGAAGCCACCGAAGTGAGGATTCTGTTTACACTCTGCCAGAACCTGGAGGCTATAATGATGGTTTCTGACGTACTCTTGGTAAATACTTAACATGGGTAGCAGCATGTCAAACAGATCACCTGCTTGGAACAAAAACAGAAGTTAGTGTACTATACAGCTAGGAGGTTAGTGTACTACACTGCTAGGTTAGTGTACTACACTGCTAGGAGGTTAGTGTACTATACAGCTAGGAGGTTAGTGTACTACACTGCTAGGTTAGTGTACTACACTGCTAGGAGGTTAGTGTACTATACAGATAGGAGGTTAGTGTACTACACTGCTAGATTAGTGTACTACACTGCTAGGAGGATAGTGTACAACACTGCTAGGAGGTTAGTGTACTACACTGCTAGGAGGTTAGTGTACTACACTGCTAGATTAGTGTACTACACTGCTAGGAGGATAGTGTACAACACTGCTAGGAGGTTAGTGTACTACACTGCTAGGAGGTTAGTGTACTACACTGCTAGGAGGTTAGTGTACTACACTGCTAGGAGGTTAGTGTACTACACTGCTAGGAGGTTAGTGTACTACACTGCTAGGAGGTTAGTGTACTACACTGCTAGGAGGTTAGTGTACTACATTGCTAGGAGGTTAGTGTACTACACTGATAGGAGGTTAGTGTACTACACTGCTAGGAGGTTAGTGTACTACATTGCTAGGAGGTTAGTGTACTACACTGCTAGGAGGTTAGTGTACTACACTGCTAGGAGGTTAGTGTACTACACTGCCAGGAGGTTAGTGTACTACACTGCTAGGAGGTTAGTGTACTACGCTGCTAGGAGGTTAATGTACTTACACTACTAGGAGGTTAGTGTACTACACTGCTAGGAGGTTAATGTACTTACACTGCTAGGAGGTTAGTGTACTACACTGCTAGGAGGTTAGTGTACTACACTGCTAGGAGGTTAGTGTACTACACTGCTAGGAGGTTAGTGTACTACACTGCCAGATATAAGTTAGTGTGCAACACTGCTGGGGGGTAAGTTAGTGCACAACACTGCTAGATGTAAGTTAGTGTACAACACTGCTGGGGGGTAAGTTAGTGCACAACACTGCTAGATGTAAGTTAGTGTACAACACTGCTGGGGGGTAAGTTAGTGCACAACACTGTTAGATGTAAGTTAGTGTACAACACTGCTAGATGTAAGTTAGTGTACAACACTGCTAGATGTAAGTTAGCGTACAACACTGCTAGATGTAAGTTAGTGTATAACACTGCTAGATGTAAGTTAGTGTACAACACTGCTAGATGTAAGTTAGTGTACAACACTGCTAGATGGTAAGTTAGTGTACAACACTGCTAGATGTAAGTTAGTGTACAACACTGCTAGATGGTAAGTTAGTGTACAACACTGCTAGATGTAAGTTAGTGAACAACACTGCTAGATGGTAAGTTAGTGTACAACATTGCTAGATGTAAGTTAGTGTACAACACTGCTAGATGTAAGTTAGTGTACAACACTGCTAGATGGTAAGTTAGTGTACAACACTGCTAGATGTAAGTTAGTGTACAACACTGCTAGATGTAAGTTAGCGTACAACACTGCTAGATGTAAGTTAGTGTACTACACTGCTAGATGGTAAGTTAGTGTACAACACTGCTAGATGGTAAGTTAGTGTACAACACTGCTAGATGTAAGTTAGTGTACAACACTGCTAGATGGTAAGTTAGTGTACAACACTGCTAGATGTAAGTTAGTGTACAACACTGCTAGATGTAAGTTAGTGTACTACACTGCTAGAGGGTAAGTTAGTGTACTACACTGCTAGATGGTAAGTTAGTGTACAACACTGCTAGATGTAAGTTAGTGTACTACACTGCTAGAGGGTAAGTTAGTGTACTACACTGCTAGAGGGTAAGTTAGTGTACAACACTGCTAGAGGGTAAGTTAGTGTACAACACTGCTAGATGTAAGTTAGTGTAAAACACTGCTAGATGTAAGTTAGTGTACAACACTGCTAGAGGGTAAGTTAGTGTACAACACTGCTAGATGTAAGTTAGTGTACAACACTGCTAGATGTAAGTTAGTGTACAACACTGCTAGATGTAAGTTAGTGTACAACACTGCTAGATGGTAAGTTAGTGTACAACACTGCTAGATGTAAGTTAGTGTACAACACTGCTAGATGGTAAGTTAGTGTACAACACTGCTAGATGTAAGTTAGTGTACAACACTGCTAGATGTAAGTTAGTGTACAACACTGCTAGATGTAAGTTAGTGTACAACACTGCTAGATGGTAAGTTAGTGTACAACACTGCTAGATGTAAGTTAGTGTACAACACTGCTAGATGTAAGTTAGTGTACAACACTGCTAGATGTAAGTTAGTGTACAACACTGCTAGATGTAAGTTAGTGTACAACACTGCTAGATGTAAGTTAGTGTACAACACTGCTAGATGTAAGTTAGTGTACAACACTGCTAGATGTAAGTTAGTGTACAACACTGCTAGATGTAAGTTAGTGTACAACACTGCTAGATGTAAGTTAGTGTACAACACTGCTAGATGTAAGTTAGTGTACAACACTGCTAGATGGTAAGTTAGTGTACAACACTGCTAGATGTAAGTTAGTGTACAACACTGCTAGATGGTAAGTTAGTGTACAACACTGCTAGATGTAAGTTAGTGTACAACACTGCTAGATGGTAAGTTAGTGTACAACACTGCTAGATGTAAGTTAGTGTACAACACTGCTAGATGTAAGTTAGTGTACAACACTGCTAGATGTAAGTTAGTTTACAACACTGCTAGATGTAAGTTAGTGTACAACACTGCTAGATGTAAGTTAGTGTACAACACTGCTAGATGTAAGTTAGTGTACAACACTGCTAGATGTAAGTTAGTGTACAACACTGCTAGATGTAAGTTAGTGTACAACACTGCTAGATGTAAGTTAGTGTACAACACTGCTAGATGTAAGTTAGTGTACAACACTGCTAGATGTAAGTTAGTGTACAACACTGCTAGATGTAAGTTAGTGTACAACACTGCTAGATGTAAGTTAGTGTACAACACTGCTAGATGTAAGTTAGTGTACAACACTGCTAGATGTAAGTTAGTGTACAACACTGCTAGATGTAAGTTAGTGTACAACACTGCTAGATGTAAGTTAGTGTACAACACTGCTAGATGTAAGTTAGTGTACAACACTGCTAGATGTAAGTTAGTGTACAACACTGCTAGATGTAAGTTAGTGTACAACACTGCTAGATGTAAGTTAGTGTACAACACTGCTAGATGTAAGTTAGTGTACAACACTGCTAGAGTTAGTGTACAACACTGCTAGATGTAAGTTAGTGTACAACACTGCTAGATGTAAGTTAGTGTACAACACTGCTAGTGTACAACACTGCTAGATGTAAGTTAGTGTACAACACTGCTAGATGTAAGTTAGTGTACAACACTGCTAGATGTAAGTTAGTGTACAACACTGCTAGATGTAAGTTAGTGTACAACACTGCTAGATGTAAGTTAGTGTACAACACTGCTAGATGTAAGTTAGTGTACAACACTGCTAGATGGTAAGTTAGTGTACAACACTGCTAGATGTAAGTTAGTGTACAACACTGCTAGATGTAAGTTAGTGTACAACACTGCTAGATGTAAGTTAGTGTACAACACTGCTAGATGTAAGTTAGTGTACAACACTGCTAGATGTAAGTTAGTGTACAACACTGCTAGATGTAAGTTAGTGTACAACACTGCTAGATGTAAGTTAGTGTACAACACTGCTAGATGTAAGTTAGTGTACAACACTGCTAGATGTAAGTTAGTGTACAACACTGCTAGATGTAAGTTAGTGTACAACACTGCTAGATGTAAGTTAGTGTACAACACTGCTAGATGTAAGTTAGTGTACAACACTGCTAGATGTAAGTTAGTGTACAACACTGCTAGATGTAAGTTAGTGTACAACACTGCTAGATGTAAGTTAGTGTACAACTAGATGTAAGTTAGTGTACAACACTGCTAGATGTAAGTTAGTGTACAACACTGCTTGATTCAAGTTAGTGTACAACACTGCTAGATGTAAGTTAGTGTACAACACTGCTAGATGTAAGTTAGTGTACAACACTGCTAGATGTAAGTTAGTGTACAACACTGCTAGATGTAAGTTAGTGTACAACACTGCTAGATGTAAGTTAGTGTACAACACTGCTAGATAGATGTAAGTTAGTGTACAACACTGCTAGATGTAAGTTAGTGTACAACACTGCTAGATGTAAGTTAGTGTACAACACTGCTAAGTAAGTTAGTGTACAACACTGCTAGATGTAAGTTAGTGTACAACACTGCTAGATGTAAGTTAGTGTACAACACTGCTAGATGTAAGTTAGTGTACAACACTGCTAGATGTAAGTTAGTGTACAACACTGCTAGATGTAAGTTAGTGTACAACACTGCTAGATGTAAGTTAGTGTACAACACTGCTAGATGTAAGTTAGTGTACAACACTGCTAGATGTAAGTTAGTGTACAACACTGCTAGATGTAAGTTAGTGTACAACACTGCTA
The DNA here is from genome assembly GCF_038502225.1 of Cherax quadricarinatus. Taxonomy (NCBI): domain Eukaryota; kingdom Metazoa; phylum Arthropoda; class Malacostraca; order Decapoda; family Parastacidae; genus Cherax; species Cherax quadricarinatus. Next base: position 870,468 of record NW_027195035.1, read on the forward strand.
GATGTAAGTTAGTGTACAACACTGCTAGATGTAAGTTAGTGTACAACACTGCTAGATGTAAGTTAGTGTACAACACTGCTAGATGTAAGTTAGTGTACAACACTGCTAGATGTAAGTTAGTGTACAACACTGCTAGATGTAAGTTAGTGTACAACACTGCTAGATGTAAGTTAGTGTACAACACTGCTAGATGTAAGTTAGTGTACAACACTGCTAGATGTAAGTTAGTGTACAGCACTGCTAGATGTAAGTTAGTGTACAACACTGCTAGAGGGTAAGTTAGTGTACAACACTGCTAGATGTAAGTTAGTGTACAACACTGCTAGATGGTAAGTTAGTGTACAACACTGCTAGATGGTAAGTTAGTGTACAACACTGCTAGATGTAAGTTAATGTACTACACTGCTAGAGGGTAAGTTAGTGTACTACACTGCTAGAGGGTAAGTTAGTGTACAACACTGCTAGAGGGTAAGTTAGTGTACAACACTGCTAGATGTAAGTTAGTGTACAACACTGCTAGATGTAAGTTAGTGTACAACACTGCTAGATGTAAGTTAGTGTACAACACTGCTAGATGTAAGTTAGTGTACAACACTGCTAGATGTAAGTTAGTGTACAACACTGCTAGATGGTAAGTTAGTGTACAACACTGCTAGATAGATGTAAGTTAGTGTACAACACTGCTAGATGTAAGTTAGTGTACAACACTGCTAGATGTAAGTTAGTGTACAACACTGCTAGATGTAAGTTAGTGTACAACACTGCTAGATGTAAGTTAGTGTACAACACTGCTAGATGTAAGTTAGTGTACAACACTGCTAGATGGTAAGTTAGTGTACAACACTGCTAGATGTAAGTTAGTGTACAACACTGCTAGATGTAAGTTAGTGTACAACACTGCTAGATGTAAGTTAGTGTACAACACTGCTAGATGTAAGTTAGTGTACAACACTGCTAGATGTAAGTTAGTGTACAACACTGCTAGATGTAAGTTAGTGTACAACACTGCTAGATGTAAGTTAGTGTACAACACTGCTAGATGTAAGTTAGTGTACAACACTGCTAGATGGTAAGTTAGTGTACAACACTGCTAGATGTAAGTTAGTGTACAACACTGCTAGATGTAAGTTAGTGTACAACACTGCTAGATGGTAAGTTAGTGTACAACACTGCTAGATGTAAGTTAGTGTACAACACTGCTAGATGTAAGTTAGTGTACAACACTGCTAGATGGTAAGTTAGTGTACAACACTGCTAGATGTAAGTTAGTGTACAACACTGCTAGATGTAAGTTAGTGTACAACACTGCTAGATGGTAAGTTAGTGTACAACACTGCTAGATGTAAGTTAGTGTACAACACTGCTAGATGGTAAGTTAGTGTACAACACTGCTAGATGGTAAGTTAGTGTACAACACTGCAACACTGCTAGATGTAAGTTAGTGTACAACACTGCTAGATGGTAAGTTAGTGTACAACACTGCTAGATGTAAGTTAGTGTACAACACTGCTAGATGTAAGTTAGTGTACAACACTGCTAGATGTAAGTTAGTGTACAACACTGCTAGATGTAAGTTAGTGTACAACACTGCTAGATGTAAGTTAGTGTACAACACTGCTAGATGTAAGTTAGTGTACAACACTGCTAGATGTAAGTTAGTGTACAACACTGCTAGAGGGTAAGTTAGTGTACAACACTGCTAGATGTAAGTTAGTGTACAACACTGCTAGATGGTAAGTTAGTGTACAACACTGCTAGATGTAAGTTAGTGTACAACACTGCTAGATGGTAAGTTAGTGTACAACACTGCTAGATGGTAAGTTAGTGTACAACACTGCTAGATGGTAAGTTAGTGCACAACACTGCTAGATGTAAGTTAGTGTACAACACTGCTAGATGTAAGTTAGTGTACAACACTGCTAGAGGGTAAGTTAGTGTACAACACTGCTAGAGGGTAAGTTAGTGTACAACACTGCTAGAAGGTTAGTGTACAACACTGCTAGAGGGTAAGTTAGTGTACAACACTGCTAGAGGGTAAGTTAGTGTACAACACTGCTAGATGGTAAGTTAGTGTACAACACTGCTAGATGTAAGTTAGTGTACAACACTGCTAGAGGGTAAGTTAGTGTACAACACTGCTAGATGTAAGTTAGTGTACAACACTGCTAGAGGGTAAGTTAGTGTACAACACTGCTAGAGGGTAAGTTAGTGTACAACACTGCTAGATGTAAGTTAGTGTACAACACTGCTAGATGGTAAGTTAGTGTACAACATGTAAGTTAGTGTACAACACTGCTAGATGTAAGTTAGTGTACAACACTGCTAGATGTAAGTTAGTGTACAACACTGCTAGATGTAAGTTAGTGTACAACACTGCTAGATGTAAGTTAGTGTACAACACTGCTAGATGTAAGTTAGTGTACAACACTGCTAGATGTAAGTTAGTGTACAACACTGCTAGATGTAAGTTAGTGTACAACACTGCTAGATGTAAGTTAGTGTACAACACTGCTAGATGGTAAGTTAGTGTACAACACTGCTAGATGTAAGTTAGTTTACAACACTGCTAGATGGTAAGTTAGTGTACAACACTGCTAGATGTAAGTTAGTGTACAACACTGCTAGATGGTAAGTTAGTGTACAACACTGCTAGATGTAAGTTAGTGTACAACACTGCTAGATGTAAGTTAGTGTACAACACTGCTAGATGTAAGTTAGTGTACAACACTGCTAGATGTAAGTTAGTGTACAACACTGCTAGATGTAAGTTAGTGTACAACACTGCTAGATGGTAAGTTAGTGTACAACACTGCTAGATGTAAGTTAGTGTACAACACTGCTAGATGGTAAGTTAGTGTACAACACTGCTAGATGTAAGTTAGTGTACAACACTGCTAGATGTAAGTTAGTGTACAACACTGCTAGATGTAAGTTAGTGTACAACACTGCTAGATGTAAGTTAGTGTACAACACTGCTAGATGTAAGTTAGTGTACAACACTGCTAGATGTAAGTTAGTGTACAACACTGCTAGATGTAAGTTAGTGTACAACACTGCTAGATGGTAAGTTAGTGTACAACACTGCTAGATGTAAGTTAGTGTACAACACTGCTAGATGTAAGTTAGTGTACAACACTGCTAGATGTAAGTTAGTGTACAACACTGCTAGATGTAAGTTAGTGTACAACACTGCTAGAGGGATAGTGTACATGTGAGTACATGATAGTATATAGTACCTGGTAGTACAATATAGTATCTGATAGAACTTGGTAGTACATGATAGCACATGGAAGTACATGGTGGTACATAGTACATGGTGGTACATAGTACATGATGGTACATAGTACATGGTGGTACATAGTACATGGTGGTACATAGTACATGGTGGTACATAGTACATGGTGGTACATAGTACATGGTGGTACATAGTACATGATGGTACATAGTACATGATGGTACATAGTATATGGTGGTACATAGTATATGGTGGTACATGATCAAGTATGGTAGTACATGATAGTACGTTGTCGTTCATGAGAGTACATGGTGGTACACGATAGTATATGATAGTACGTAATAGTACGTGAGAGTACATGGTAGTACATGATAGCACATATTATTACATGGTATTACATAGTAGCACATGGCAGTACATGGTAGTACATAGTAATACATGGTAGTACATGATAGTACATGGTAATACATGGTAGTACATGATAGTACATAGTAATACATGGTAGTACATGATAGTACATAGTAATACATGGTAGTACATGATAGTACATGGTAATACATGGCAGTACATGATAGTACATAGTAATACATGGTAGTACATGATAGTACATAGTAATACATGGTAGTACATGATAGTACATAGTAATACATGGTAGTACATGATAGTACATGCCTGTACATTGTACATGTTAGATAAAGTACAACAAATGTGAGGTTACCAAGACTGTTCAGTGTACTTCAGTACACTATTATGGTAGTACATGTACTACTGTTAGTTGTACTACGTTGATGCTGTTGTACTGACACTCAGGTGCTGACACTCAGGTGCTGACACTCAGGTGCTGACACTCAGGTGCTGACACTCAGGTGCTGACACTCAGGTGCTGACACTCGGGTACTGGCACTCAGGTGCTGACACTCAGGTGCTGACACTCAGGTGCTGACACTCAGGTGCTGACACTCGGGTACTGGCACTCAGGTGCTGACACTCAGGTGCTGACACTCAGGTGCTGACACTCAGGTGCTGACACTCAGGTGCTGACACTCGGGTACTGGCACTCAGATGCTGACACTCAGGTGCTGACACTCAGGTGCTGACACTCAGGTGCTGACACTCGGGTACTGGCACTCAGGTGCTGACACTCAGGTGCTGACACTCAGGTACTGGCACTCAGGTGCTGACACTCAGGTACTGGCACTCAGGTGCTGACACTCAGGTGCTGACACTCAGGTGCTGACACTCAGGTGCTGACACTCAGGTGCTGACACTCGGGTACTGGCACTCAGGTGCTGACACTCAGGTGCTGACACTCAGGTACTGACACTCAGGTACTGGCACTCAGGTGCTGACACTCAGGTACTGGCACTCAGGTGCTGACACTCAGGTGCTGACACTCAGGTGCTGACACTCAGGTGCTGACACTCAGGTGCTGACACTCGGGTACTGGCACTCAGTTACTGACACTCAGGTACTGGCACTCAGGTGCTGACACTCAGGTGCTGACACTCAGGTGCTGACACTCAGGTGCTGACACTCGGGTACTGGCACTCAGGTACTGACACTCAGGTACTGGCACTCAGGTGGTGACACTCAGGTGCTGACACTCAGGTGCTGACACTCAGGTGCTGACACTCAGGTGCTGACACTCAGGTGCTGACACTCAGGTACTGACACTCAGGTGCTGACACTCAGGTGCTGACACTCAGGTACTGACACTCAGGTGCTGACACTCAGGTGCTGACACTCAGGTGCTGACACTCAGGTGCTGACACTCAGGTACTGACACTCAGGTACTGGCACTCAGGTGCTGATACTCAGGTGCTGACACTCAGGTACTGACACTCAGGTACTGGCACTCAGGTGCTGATACTCAGGTGCTGATACTCAGGTACTGACACTCAGGTGCTGACACTCAGGTGCTGGCACTCAGGTGCTGATACTCAGGTGCTGATACTCAGGTACTGACACTCAGGTGCTGACACTCAGGTGCTGACACTCAGGTACTGACACTCAGGTACTGGCACTCAGGTGCTGATACTCAGGTGCTGATACTCAGGTACTGACACTCAGGTGCTGACACTCAGGTGCTGACACTCAGGTGCTGACACTCAGGTACTGGCACTCAGGTGCTGATACTCAGGTGCTGATACTCAGGTACTGACACTCAGGTGCTGACACTCAGGTGCTGACACTCAGGTACTGACACTCAGGTACTGGCACTCAGGTGCTGATACTCAGGTGCTGATACTCAGGTACTGACACTCAGGTGCTGACACTCAGGTGCTGACACTCAGGTGCTGACACTCAGGTACTGGCACTCAGGTGCTGATACTCAGGTGCTGATACTCAGGTACTGACACTCAGGTGCTGACACTCAGGTGCTGACACTCAGGTGCTGACACTCAGGTACTGGCACTCAGGTGCTGACACTCAGGTGCTGACACTCAGGTACTGACACTCAGGTGCTGACACTCAGGTACTGACACTCAGGTACTGACACTCAGGTGCTGACACTCGGGTACTGGCACTCAGGTGCTGACACTCAGGTACAGACACTCAGGTGCTGATACTCAGGTGCTGACACTCAGGTGCTGACACTCAGGTACTGACACTCAGGTGCTGACACTCAGGTGCTGACACTCGGGTACTGGCACTCAGGTGCTGACACTCAGGCGCTGACACTCAGGTGCAGACACTCAGGTACTGACACTCAGGTGCTGACACTCAGGTGCTGACACTCGGGTACTGGCACTCAGGTGCTGACACTCAGGTGCTGACACTCAGGTACTGGCGCTCTGGTGCTGACACTCAGGCGCTGACACTCGGGTACTGGCACTCAGGTGCTGACACTCAGGTGCTGACACTCAGGTATTAACACTCAGGTACTGACACTCAGGTGCTGACATTCAGGTGCTGACATTCAGGTGCTGACACTCAGGTGCTGACACTCAGGTGCTGATACTCAGGTGATGACACTCAGGTACTGACAATCAGGTTCTAACACTCAGGTACTGACACTCAGGTACTGACACTCAGGTGCTGACACTCAGGTATTAACACTCAGGTGCTGACACTCAGGTACTGACACTCAGGTGCTGACACTCAGCTACTGACACTCAGGTGCTGACACTCAGCTACTGACACTCAGGTGCTGACACTCAGGTACTGACAATCAGGTGCTAACACTCAGGTACTGACACTCAGGTACTGACACTCAGCTACTGACACTCAGGTGCTGACACTCAGCTACTGACACTCAGGTGCTGACACTCAGGTACTGACACTCAGGTGCTGACACTCAGCTACTGACACTCAGGTGCTGACACTCAGCTACTGACACTCAGGTGCTGACACTCAGGTGCTGACACTCAGGTACTGACACTCAGGTGCTGACACTCAGGTACTGACACTCAGGTACTGACACTCAGGTACTGACACTCAGGTGCTGACACTCAGGTACTGACACTCAGGTGCTGACACTCAGCTACTGACACTCAGGTGCTGACACTCAGGTGCTGACACTCAGGTACTGACACTCAGGTGCTGACACTCAGGTACTGACACTCAGGTACTGACACTCAGGTACTGACACTCAGGTGCTGACACTCAGCTACTGACACTCAGGTGCTGACACTCAGCTACTGACACTCAGGTGCTGACACTCAGGTGCTGACACTCAGGTACTGACACTCAGGTGCTGACACTCAGGTACTGACACTCAGGTACTGACCCTCAGGTACTGACACTCAGGTGCTGACACTCAGGTACTGACACTCAGGTGCTGACACTCAGGTACTGACACTCAGGTACTGACACTAAGGTACTGACACTCAGGTGCTGACACTCAGGTACTGACACTCAGGTACTGACACTCAGGTGCTGACACTCAGGTGCTGACACTCAGGTACTGACACTCAGGTGCTGACACTCAGGTACTGACACTCAGGTACTGACACTCAGCTACTGACACTCAGGTGCTGACACTCAGGTACTGACACTCAGGTACTGACACTCAGGTACTGACACTCAGGTACTGACACTCAGGTACTGACACTCAGCTACTGACACTCAGGTACTAACAATCAGGCACTGGCAATCAGGTGCTAACAATCAATTACTGACAATGATATACTAACACTCAGGTACTGACAATCACCCACTAACAATCAGGTACAAACAATCAGGTACGCACGCTCAGGTACTGACAATCAGGTACTGACAATCATGTACTAACACTCAGGTACTAATAACCAGGTAATGACAATAAGGTACTAACAATCAGATACTAACAATCAGGTACAAGCACTCTTGCACTAACAGTCAGGTACTAACACTCAGGTACTGACAATCACGCACTAACAATCAGGTAAAAACAGTCAGGTACTGACACTCAGATACTGACACTCAGGTACTGACACTCAGGTGCTGACATTCAGGCACTGACAATCAGGTACTGACAATCATGTACAAACAATCAGATACTAACACACAGGTGCTAACAATCAGGTACTAACAATCAGATACTGACAATCAGGTAATAACAATCAGGTACTGGTACTCAGGTACTAACAATCATGTACTAACAATCAAGTACTGACACTCAGGTACTAACAATCAGTTACTGGCAATCAGGTACTGAAAATCAGGTACTAACAGTCAGGTACTGACTCTCAGGTACAAAGAATCAGGTGCTAACAATCAGGTACTGGCACTCACGTACTGACACTCAGATACTAACAATCAGGTACTGTCACGTAATAACAATCAGGTACTGCACTAAGGTACTGTCAATCAGGTACTGACGCTCAGGAACTAACAATCATGTACTAACAATCAGGTACTGGAACTTAGGTACTGACAATCAGTTAGTGGCATTCAGGTACTAATAATCAGATACTAACAATCAGGTACTGGAACTTAGGTACTGACAATCAGGTACTGGCATTCAGGTACTAACAATGAGGTACTCGCACTCACTAACAATCAGGTACTAACAATCAGGTACTGGCACCCGGGTACTGACAATCAGTTACTGGCACTCAGGTACTAACAATCAGGTACTAACAATCAGGTACTAACAATCAGGTACTAACACTCAGGTACTAACACTCAGGTACTAACACTCAGGTACTAACAATCAGGTACTAACACTCAGGCACTAACAATCAGGCACTAACAATCAGGTACTAACAATCAGGTACTAACAATCAGGTACTAACAATCAGGTACTAACAATCAGGTACTAACACTCAGGTACTAACAATCAGGTACAAGCACTCTTGCACTAACAGTCAGGTACTAACAATCAGGTACTAACAATCAGGTACTACTCAACACAATCAGGTACTAACAATCAGGTACAAGCACTCTTGCACTAACAGTCAGGTACTAACAATCAGGTACTAACAATCAGGTACTAACAATCAGGTACTAACAATCAGGTACTAACAATCAGGTACAAGCACTCTTGCACTAACAGTCAGGTACTAACAATCAGGTACTAACAATCAGGTACTAACAATCAGGTACTAACAATCAGGTACTAACAATCAGGTACTAACAATCAGGTACAAGCACTCTTGCACTAACAGTCAGGTACTAACAATCAGGTACTAACAATCAGGTACTAACAATCAGGTACTAACAATCAGGTACTAACAATCAGGTACTAACAATCAGGTACTAACAATCAGGTACTAACAATCAGGTACTAACAGTCAGGTACTAACAATCAGGTACTGTGTAACAGCTTCGGTCATTCTCTCAGTTCCTGGTTGGTCATCTGTTTTCCAGCTTCTCTCTCTCCCTTGTTTATCATCTCCTGCTGTGTCCCGTTTATTCCTTATTAAACAATTTTAGCGTTTGTTTCAGTTATTTTTTGAGGCTCTAACCTCTGTTTCTCTTCTTCTCTCTCCTGTTCTATATTCTTGTTCTGTTCTCTCTTGTTATTCCTTCATTTATCACTGTTTTCTCTTGTGTCTTTATCATACTCTTTCTGATATTGTCGCAGGATTATCACAGAATTTATCCTTCTTCCCCCGTTTATCAGGTCATTCTTTCCTCTCTTCTACGTAAACACTGTTATCAGTGCGTCATTGTTGTCTCCTCTACACTTCCTCCAGTTGTTATCAGTTTTATCTTTATCGTTCTCTTCCATCTCTCGTTTTCTTAAACTCGATTAAATTTCTCTTATGCCAAAGACTGAGAGGTTTGTGACTTACCATGGTTGGTTAATGGGGTTTAAAGTCTGTCTACTACACTAGGTTAATTAAGACTGGTTGGTTGGTTAATGGGGTTTAAAGTCTGTCTACTACACCAGGTTAATTAAGACTGGTTGGTTGGTTAGAGGGGTTTAAAGTCTGTCTACTACACCAGGTTAATTAAGACTGGTTGGTTGGTTAATGGGGTTTAAAGTCTATCTACTACAGGTTAATTAAGACTGGTTGGTTGGTTAATGGGGTTTAAAGTCTGTCTACTACACCAGGTTAATTAAGACTGGTTGGTTGGTTAATGGGGTTTAAAGTCTATCTACTACAGGTTAATTAAGACTGGTTGGTTGGTTAATGGGGTTTAAAGTCTGTCTACTACACCAGGGTCATTAAGACTGGTTGGTTGGTTAGTGGGGTTTAAAGTCTGTCTACTACACCAGGATCATTAAGACTGGTTGGTTGGTTAATGGGGTTTAAAGTCTGTCTACTACACCAGGTTAATTAAGACTGGTTGGTTGGTTAATGGGGTTTAAAGTCTATCTACTACAGGTTAATTAAGACTGGTTCGTTGGTTAATGGGGTTTAAAGTCTGTCTACTACACCAGGGTCATTAAGACTGGTTGGTTGGTTAGTGGGGTTTAAAGTCTGTCTACTACACCAGGGTCATTAAGACTGGTTGGTTGGTTAGTGGGGTTTAAAGTCTGTCTACTACACCAGGATCATTAAGACTGGTTGGTTGGTTAATGGGGTTTAAAGTCTGTCTACTACACCAGGTTAATTAAGATTGGTTGGTTGGTTAATGGGGTTTAAAGTCTGTCTACTACACCAGGGTCATTAAGACTGGTTGGTTGGTTAGTGGGGTTTAAAGTCTGTCTACTACACCAGGGTCATTAAGACTGGTTGGTTGGTTAGTGGGGTTTAAAGTCTGTCTACTACACCAGGATCATTAAGACTGGTTGGTTGGTTAGTGGGGTTTAAAGTCTGTCTACTACACCAGGGTCATTAAGACTGGTTGGTTGGTTAGTGGGGTTTAAAGTCTGTCTACTACACCAGGTTAATTAAGACTGGTTGGTTGGTTAGTGGGGTTTAAAGTCTGTCTACTACACCAGGTTAATTAAGACTGGTTGGTTGGTTACACCAGGGTCATTAAGACTGGTTGGTTGGTTAGTGGGGTTTAAAGTCTGTCTACTACACCAGGGTCATTAAGACTGGTTGGTTGGTTAGTGGGGTTTAAAGTCTGTCTACTACACCAGGGTCATTAAGACTGGTTGGTTGGTTAGTGGGGTTTAAAGTCTGTCTACTACACCAGGGTCATTAAGACTGGTTGGTTGGTTAGTGGGGTTCAAAGTCTGTCTACTACACCAGGATCATTAAGACTGGTTGGTTGGTTAATGGGGTTTAAAGTCTGTCTACTACACCAGGTTAATTAAGACTGGTTGGTTGGTTAATGGGGTTTAAAGTCTGTCTACTACATCAGGGTCATTAAGACTGGTTGGTTGGTTAGTGGGGTTTAAAGTCTGTCTACTACACCAGGGTCATTAAGACTGGTTGGTTGGTTAGTGGGGTTTAAAGTCTGTCTACTACACCAGGTTAATTAAGACTGGTTGGTTGGTTAGTGGGGTTTAAAGTTTGTCTACTACACCAGGGCCATTAAGACTGGTTAGTTGGTTAGTGGGGTTTAAAGTCTGTCTACTACACCAGGTTAATTAAGACTGGTTGGTTGGTTAGTGGGGTTTAAAGTCTGTCTACTACACCAGGGTCATTAAGACTGGTTGGTTGGTTAGTGGGGTTTAAAGTCTGTCTACTACACCAGGGTCATTAAGACTGGTTGGTTGGTTAGTGGGGTTTAAAGTCTGTCTACTACACCAGGTTAATTAAGACTGGTTGGTTGGTTAGTGGGGATTAAAGTTTGTCTACTACACCAGGGTCATTAAGACTGGTTGGTTGGTTAATGGGGTTTAAAGTCTGTCTACTACACCAGGGTCATTAAGACTGGTTGGTTGGTTAGTGGGGTTTAAAGTCTGTCTACTACACCAGGGTCATTAAGACTGGTTGGTTGGTTAGAGGGTTTTAAAGTCTGTCTACTACACCAGGGTAATTAAGACTGGTTGGTTGGTTAGTGGGGTTTAAAGTCTGTCTACTACACCAGGGTCATTAAGACTGGTTGGTTGGTTAGTGGGGTTTAAAGTCTGTCTACTACACCAGGTTAATTAAGACTGGTTGGTTGGTTAGTGGGGTTTAAAGTCTGTCTACTACACCAGGTTAATTAAGACTGGTTGGTTGGTTAGTGGGGTTTAAAGTCTGTCTACTACACCAGGGTAATTAAGACTGGTTGGTTGGTTAGTGGGGTTTAAAGTCTGTCTACTACACCAGGTTAATTAAGACTGGTTGGTTGGTTAGTGGGGTTTAAAGTCTGTCTACTACACCAGGTTAATTAAGACTGGTTGGTTGGTTAGTGGGGTTTAAAGTCTGTCTACTACACCAGGTTAATTAAGACTGGTTGGTTGGTTAGTGGGGTTTAAAGTCTGTCTACTACACCAGGTTAATTAAGACTGGTTGGTTGGTTAGTGGGGTTTAAAGTCTGTCTACTACACCAGGTTAATTAAGACTGGTTGGTTGGTTAGTGGGGTTTAAAGTTTGTCTACTACACCAGGGCCATTAAGACTGGTTGGTTGGTTAGTGGGGTTTAAAGTCTGTCTACTACAACAGGGTCCTTAAGACTGGTTGGTTGGGTAATGGGGTTTAAAGTCTATCTACTACACCAGGGTCCTTAAGACTGGTTGGTTGGTTAATGGGGTTTAAAGTCTATCTACTACACCAGGGTCATTAAGACTGGTTGGTTGGTTAATGGGGTTTAAAGTCTATCTACTACACCAGGGTCATTAAGACTGGTTGGTTGGTTAGTGGGGTTTAAAGTCTGTCTACTACACCAGGGTCATTAAGACTGGTTGGTTGGTTAGTGGGGTTTAAAGTCTATCTACTACACCAGGATCATTAAGACTGGTTGGTTGGTTAGTGGGGTTTAAAGTCTGTCTACTACACTCTCGCTATGCGTGTGTGTGTGTGTGTGTGTGTGTGTGTGTGTGTGTGTGTGTGTGTGTGTGTGTGTGTGTGTGTGTGTTTACCTATTTGTACTCACTTATTTGTGGTTGCAGGGGTCGATTCACAGCTCCTGGCCCCGCCTCTTCACTGATCGCTACTAGATCCTCTCTCTCCCTGTTCCATAAGCTTTAGCATACCTCTTCTTAAAACTATGTATAGTTCCTGCCTCCACTACTTCACTTGCCAGACTATTCCACTTCCTAACAACTCTGTGACTGAAGAAATACTTCCTAACATCCCTCTGACTCATCTGAGTCTTAGACTTCCAATTGTGACCCCTTGTTTCTGTGTCTCATCTCTGGAACATCCTGTCTCTATCCACTTTATATATTCCACTCAGTATTTTGTATGTCGTTATCATGTCCCCCCTATCTCTCCTGTCCTCCAGTGTCGTCAGGTTGATTTCCCTTAACCTCTCCTTGTAGGACATACCCCTTAGCTCCAAGACTAGTCTTGTTGCAAACCTTTGCACTTTCTAATTATTTAACCTGTTTGACCAGGTGTGGGTTCCATACTGGTGCTGCGTACTCCAGTATGGGTGTATAATGTCCTGAATGACTCCTTGCGTAGATGTCGAAATGCTATTACTAGGTTTGCCAGGCACCCATAAACTGTTGCAGTTATTTGGTTGATGTGCACCTCAGGAGATGTGTTCGGTGAGATGCTCACCCCAAGATCATTTTCCTTGAGTGAGGTTTGTAGTCTCTGAGCCGGTACGCCGTCTGCAATCTTGTTTGATTATCCCAAAGCTTCATGACTTTGCAAGAGCCAGTTGCTAGACAAGGCTTGCAGCCTGTCCATGTCCCCTTGTACTTTTAAGTGATTCTCGTCTGCTCGTGTTCTTATTATTTTCACATCATCTGTAAACAGGAACACCTCTGAATCTATCCCTTCTGTTGTGTCGTTCATATATGCCGGAAACAGCACTGGCCATAGAACTGATCCTTGTGGAACCCCACTCGTCACAATCACCCACTCTGATACTTTGTCATGTATCATCACTAGTTGTTTCCTTCCTGTCAGGTATTCTCTTATCCATTGTAGTGTCAGTCTTGTTATTCCTGCCTCATACTCAAGTTTTTATACCAGTCTCCTGTGTGGTACCGGACTAACAGCCTTCTTACAGTCCAAGAAGATACAGTCTTCCCACCTCTCTCTCTCTCTGTCTCTCTCTCTCTCTCTCTCTCTCTCTCTCTCTCTCTCTCTCTCTCTCTCTCCCTCCTGTCTTACTTCTGTTACCTTGTCATAGAACTCCAGTAGGTTTGTGATGCAGGATTTCCCATTCTTGAAACTGTGCTGGGTGTCATGTATGAGCCCGTTCTTTTCTAGGTGTCCCACCACTCTTCTCCTGATGATCTTCTCCATAGCTTTACATACTATACGTGTCTGTGTCAGTGATCTGTAGTTTAATGCTGCCTGTCTGCCTACATTCTTAAAAATTGGGACTAGATTTGTTGAAGATTATTGTTAGTGGTACACACAATGCCTCTGCTCTCTCTCACTCAGGACCCAAGGAGAGATGTTATCTGGGCCCACCGCTTTCACATAGTAGTTTCTTCACCTCGTCCTCGACTGTGTGTAGTATGTCCAACACTTGCTGGTTTACCATATCAGTTTGTTGGAAACTTCTCTGTCTCCACTGTGAATACCTCCCCTAAATCTTATGCTGAGCTCCTCACATACTTCCTGGTCATTCCCTGTGAGCTCTCCTCCTTTCTTCCTCAGCCTGATTACCTAGTCCTTGACTGTTGTTTTTATTTTGATGTGGCTGTATAACAACTCTGGGTCAGATTTGGCTTTTGATGCTAAGTCATTCTCTACTTATCCATGTATATTCATTTCTGGCTCTTCTTATTTTCCTAAGTCATTTGGCTTCTATACTTTGTACATGTTGTACCGCACTTGACTGTGGCATCCCTACACCTACTGGTAAACAATGGCGTAACTCTGGTCTTCCCATTGTTTCTGTTGCCCTTGGTACAAACTTCTGGAACAAATAAACTGTACCATTATTGCATTTATTGATTTTCCTTCCACTTCTCTTCCTCACTGCACTCCATGCAGGAACTGTCTCATACCTGTGTAGTTCCCTCTTTTGATGTTTGGCTTCTCCTGACCTTCTCGTACTGCTTCTCTCTCCACTGTTATCTCTACTATGGATTCTAAACTTAGGCCCACGTGATCATTATCGCCCATGGGCCTTTCGTACATAATATTCCCAATGTCAGAACTGTGCAACGTGAATATGAGGCCCAGTATTGCCGGTTCACCCTCTCCTCTCCTCTCTCTCTCTCTCTCTCTCTCTCTCTCTCTCTCTCTCTCTCTCTCTCTCTCTCTCTCTCTCTGGTAGTGTCCTTAAAATGTTGGTACATGAAGTTTTCCAGAACTGCCTCCAGCATCTTAGCTATCCACATTCTTGGTCCGTCATGTGGCTCTACGTTTTCTAAGTCAGTCTCCTTGTAGTTGAAATCCCTTATAACAAGTAAATTTGCCCTGCCCATGTGGGCCCTTTTGGCCACCTCAGCTAGTGTGTCCACCATCACTCTGTTGATCTCATCATACTCTTCAGAATAAAAAGATGAGGTAATATACCTCCTCCCATGGGAGACTTAAGTCTCGAGACAATCCCCAGATAGGGAGCCAAGGCCGGGTCACCACTACTTGGAAAAGACCCGGGCCGGGAGAATACCGGCGAATAAAAAAAAAAAAAAATCATACTCTTGTATTGATCTCCTACTGTTCGGTGGTGGGTTGTGCATCACTGCTATCATCACCTTGGGACCCCCAGTCTAAAGTATTCCTATTATGTAGTGCCCTGCTTCCCTTCTGACCAGTCCTCCCATCTCAAAACCCCTCCTGTACCTCTATTCCCCCTGTCTTTCCTCAGGATCTGATATCCACTTGGGAACATCTTCTCTGTTATTCCCGTGAGCTTTCTCTGTGAGTGCTATAATGTTAGGGGATGCCTCCATGATTCGCTCTTGCCACTCCTCACTCTTAATTGTTATTCCATCTGTGTTGGTGTATCATACCTTCAGCTTCTTTTCAGTATTGTATTCTTGGGGTAGGAGGGGCTGGTAGAGGCTGGGGAGTGGTAGACAGACCTGAATATTATGGTAGGCTGTAGTGGTAGTAGTAGTGCAGGGAGGGAAGGATACTGTAGGTGTGGAGTGTGACTTATTTCTGGTTATTGTATTTGGTTGCTGTGAGGTGGTAGGGGTTGAAGAAATGCTGTGGGTGACTCTGTGGCAGTTGTGTTTGTTGTTTCCCCCAAGGATATGCTCTTCTGTCTGTCAGTACCTGTTCTGTCTCTCCTTCCTGGATCTAGCACCTACTTATTCTATCAGTTGTTCTCGTTCTTTTCGTGTTCTCTCGTGGTCGAGGTACACTCGCTGGTATATTGGGGAATTCTTTAGCAGTGGCTTCTGCTGCAGGAACTTCCCTCCAACCATTTCTGTCTTGAATATCAATCTGACTGGGCATTTTTTCCTTTGAATATTTCTCCAAGTGTCAGAAAATTTGTCATCTTCACGTGACTTTATTGTTGTGATGACATTCTCAATCTATTTTGCCTCCCTGTGTTGTGTGTGTGTGTGTGTACTCTCCTAGGTGAGGTTGCAGGGGTCGAGTCCAAGCTCTTAGCCCTGTGCGTGTGTGTGTGTACACTGTGTGCGTGTGACTCATCTGTGTCTTCAACTTCCAATTGTGACCCCTTGTTGCTGTGTCCCATCTCTGGAACATCCTGTCTCTGTCCACCTTATCAATTCCTCTCAGTATTTTATATGTCATTCATGTCCTCCCCACGCCCTCTCTCTCTCACTCTCTCTCTCTCTCTCTCTCTCCTGTCCTCCAGTGTCGTCAGGTGAATTTCCTTTAACCTCTCCTCGTACTATATACCCCTTAGCTCTGGGACTAGTCTCATTGCAAACCTTTGCTCTTTCTCCAATTTTTTGATGTGCTTGACCAGGTGTGGGTTCCAGACTGGTGCTGCATACTCCAGTATGGGCCTAACATACACTATATAGAGACCTGAACGATTTCTTATTGAGGTGTCGGAATGCTATTCTCAGGTTTGCCAGGCGCCCGTATGCTGCAGCAGTTATTTGGTTGATGTGCGCCTCAGGAGATGTGCTCGATATTATGCTCACCCTAAGATCCTTTTCCTTGAGTGAGGTTTGTAGTCTCTAGCCCCCTAGACTGTACTCTGCCTGCAGTCTTCTTTGCTCTTACCCAATCTTCATGATTTTGCACTTGGTGAGGTTGAACTCCAGGAGCCAGATGCTGGACCAGGCTTGCAGCCTGTTCAGATCCCTTTGTAGTTCTGCCTGATCCTCATCCGATTGAATTCTCCTCATTAACTTCACATCATCTGCAAACAGGGACACTTCTGAGTCTATCCTTTCCATCATGTCATACACATATACCAGAAACAGCACTGGTCCTAGGACTGCTCCTTGTGGAACCCCACTCGTCACAGGCGCCCACTCTGACACCTCACCACATACCATGACTCACTGATGTCCTCCTGTCAGATATTCTCTAATCCATTGCAGCGCCTTCCCTGTTATACCTGCCTGATCCTCCAGCTTTTGCACTAATCTCTTGTGTGGAACTGCGTCACACACCTTCTTACAGTCCAAGAAAACGCTGTCACCTTGCCATAGAACTCCAGTAGGTTTGTGGCCGAGGATTTCACTTCTCTGAAACCGTGCTGGCTGTCGTTGATAAGCTCACTCCTCTCCAGGTGTTCCACCATTCTTCTCCTGATAATCTTCTCCATGGCTTTACATACTATCAGTGTCAGTGACACTGGTCTATAGTTTAGTGTTTCATGTCTGTCTCCTTTCTTACAAATTGGGACTACATTTCCTGTCATTTACTACTATTACTACTACTATCACTACTACTGATAAGGTGTGTGTTTGTGTGTGTGTGTGTGTACATGTGTGTAAAAAGCATACATGTGTGTGTGTGCACGTGTATGTGTACATGTGTGTAAAAAGCATCGACATCGTGCATAGGTGTGCATACACTTCCCTCTGCATCCAAAAACGTGTATAGACACGTGTACACATGAGTACAACGTGTGTACACGTGTGTACAACATGCATAGCTGCGTGTACACGTCCAGACTCACCCACATACGCCTCGAGCCATGTGTACTCGTGTGTACAACGTACATGTACACGTCCAGACTCACCCAGGTGTGTGTTGCCCAGTAGTTGTACGGTGTTACTGGTAGTCTTCTGACGTGGTGATACTGGCGTACTTGATTCACGTACGTCGTCTGTAAGGTCCATATTGCCTTCAGCAACCACTACTACCACTACTGTCACTACTACCACCATTACTACCACCATTACTATCACTACTACCACCACTACTACCACTACTACCACCACTACTATCACTACTATAACCACTACTGAGAAGGTTGTGGTGATGCAAGTGTACTTGATTCACGTACGTCGTCTGGAAGGTCTATATTGCCTTCATCAACCACTACTACCACTACTCCCACCACTACTCCCACCACTACTACCACCATTACTACAACTACTACCACGACGGCTGCCAGTAACATTGACAAATACAACTAACGGTGACAACCACCGACAGTGACAACCACTGACAGTGACAACCACTAACAGTGACAACCACTGACAGTGACAACCACCGACAGTGACAACCACTGACAGTGACAACCACTAACAGTGACAACCACTAACAGTGACAACCACCGACAGTGACAACCACTGACAGTGACAACCACTGACAGTGACAACCACTAACAGTGACAACCACCGACAGTGACAACCACTGACAGTGACAACCACTGACAGTGACAACCACTAACAGTGACAACCACTGACAGTGATAACCACTAACAGTGACAACCACCGACAGTGACAACCACTGACAGTGACAACCACTGACAGTAATAACTACCACTGACAGTGACAACCACTAACAGTGACAACCACTGACAGTGACAACCACTGACAGTAATAACTACCACTGACAGTGACAACCACTAACAGTGACAACCACTGACAGTGACAACCACTGACAGTAATAACTACCACTAACAGTGACAACCACTGACAGTAATAACTACCACTAACAGTGACAACCACTAACAGTGACAACCACTAACAGTGACAACCACTAACAGTGACAACCACTAACAGTGACAACCACTGACAGTAATAACTACCACTAACAGTGACAACCACTGACAGTGACAACCACTAACAGTGACAACCACTAACAGTGACAACCACTAACAGTGACAACCACTAACAGTGACAACCACTGACAGAAATAACTGCCACTAACAGTGACAACCACTGACAGTGACAACCACTAACAGTGACAACCACTAACAGTGACAACCACTAACAGTGACAACCACTAACAGTGACAACCACTAGCAGTGACAACCACTGACAGTAATAACTACCACTAACAGTGACAACCACTGACAGTGACAACCACTAACAGTGACAACCACTAACAGTGACAACCAATAACAGTGACAACCACTGACAGTAATAACTACCACTAACAGTGACAACCACTAACAGTGACAACCACTAACAGTGACAACCACTAACAGTGACAACCACTGACAGTGACAACCACTAACAGTGACAACCACTAACAGTGACAACCACTAACAGTGACAACCACTAACAGTGAGAACCACTGACAGTGACAATATCTGACAGTGACAACCACTAACAGTGACAACCACTAACAGTGACAACCACTAACAGTGACAACCACTAACAGTGACAACCACAGACAGTAATAACTACCACTAACAGTGACAACCACTAACAGTGACAACCACTAACAGTGACAACCACTGACAGTGACAACCACTGACAGTAATAACTACTAACAGTGACAACCACTGACAGTGACAACCACTAACAGTGACAACCACTAACAGTGACAACCACTAACAGTAACAACCACTAACAGTAACAACCACTAACAGTAACAACCACTAACAGTAACAACCACTAACAGTAACAACCACTAACAGTAACAACCACTAACAGTAACAACCACTAACAGTAACAACCACTAACAGTAATAACTACCACTAACAGTGACAACCACTAACAGTGACAACCACTAACAGTGACAACCACTGACAGTAATAACTACTAACAGTGACAACCACTAACAGTGACAACTACTAACAGTGACAACCACTAACAGTGACAACCACTAACAGTGACAACCACTAACAGTGACAACCTCTAACAGTGACAACCACTGACAGTAATAACTACCACTAACAGTGACAACCACTAACAGTGACAAATACTAACAGTGACAACCACTAACAGTGACAACCACTAACAGTGACAACCACTGACAGTAATAACTACTATCAGTGACAACCACTGACAGTGACAACCACTAACAGTGACAACCACTAACAGTGACAACCACTAACAGTGACAACCACTAACAGTGACAACCACTAACAGTGACAACCACTGACAGTGACAAACACTAACAGTGACAACCACTAACAGTGACAACCACTAACAGTGACAACCACTAACAGTGACAACCACTGACAGTAATAACTACTAACAGTGACAACCACTGACGGTGACAACCACTAACAGTGACAACCACTAACAGTGACAACCACTAACAGTGACAACCACTAACAGTGACAACCACTAGTGGTGACAACCACTGACAGTAATAACTACTAACAGTGACAACCACTAACAGTGACAACCACTAACAGTGACAACCACTAACAGTGACAACCACTAACAGTGACAACCACTAACAGTGACAACCACTGACAGTAATAACTACTAACAGTGACAACCACTAACAGTAACAACCACTAACAGTAACAACCACTAACAGTAACAACCACTAACAGTAACAACCACTAACAGTAACAACCACTAACAGTAACAACCACTAACAGTAACTACCACTAACAGTAACAACCACTAACAGTAACAACCACTAACAGTAACAACCACTAACAGTAACAGCCACTAACAGTAACAACCACTAACAGTGACAACTACTAACAGTGACAACCACTAACAGTGACAACCACTAACAGTGACAACCACTAACAGTGACAACCTCTAACAGTGACAACCACTGACAGTAATAACTACCACTAACAGTGACAACCACTAACAGTGACAAATACTAACAGTGACAACCACTAACAGTGACAACCACTAACAGTGACAACCACTGACAGTAATAACTACTATCAGTGACAACCACTGACAGTGACAACCACTAACAGTGACAACCACTAACAGTGACAACCACTAACAGTGACAACCACTAACAGTGACAACCACTAACAGTGACAACCACTGACAGTGACAACCACTAACAGTGACAACCACTAACAGTGACAACCACTAACAGTAACAACCACTAACAGTAACAACCACTAACAGTAATAACTACGTGACGCCCCAAAAGGGGGGCCCCGCGTAATCTCTAAAGGGGACAAACCGGGGACACCCCTAACGTGACACCACTAACGGGGACCCACTCTGACCCCATAACGGGGACCCCCCGGTGACCCCTAACGGGGACACCACTAACGTGAAACTAACAGTAAAAAACCCCCGGGAACCCACTAAAGTAACCCCAACGGGGTTTCCCTCATCAACACCCACAACGGTAACCTCCTCAGTAACCCTAATACATTAACAAAACCGGGGAAAACCACTAACGTAAACCCCCTAACAGTAACAACCCCCGTAACCCCTAACGTAAGGGCCCCCAAAGGGAACACTAACGGGAACACCCAACGGGCAAACTCGTAACGGGCCCCTCGTAACACCACAGGTAACCCACTGGGAACCCACTGGGCCCCGTAAAAGCCCTCGGGAACGGGCCCTAACGGTAACTACCCGCTAACGGGAACGCCACTAACGGAACCCACTACAATGGCCACTACATAAAAATCACAACGGGAACAACCACTAATAACCCATCGGTAACGGGCCCTAACGGTAACCCCTAACGGGAACGCCCCTACAGTAACAACACTACGTAAAGCCACTAAAATTTAAATTTCCACTAACTAAAAAAAACCAATAACAGTAACAACTTCACTAAAAAAATAAATCCATAACGTAAAAAACAATAACGGGAACAACGGCCACTCGTAACACGTTGTAACGTCCCTTAACGGTCAATAAACCCTAAAGCCAACCCTAACGGTAACGCCACTAACAAGACCACTAACGCACAAACCCCCGCGGGAACAAACTAACGTTAAAAACCTTCGGTAACTCCATCAGTAACAAACCTCAGCATACCACTAAAGTAACACCCCCAACGGGAACGGGCCCCTAACGTACGCCCTAACGGGAACCCACTAACAATATCTACCCAACGGTAACACCATAAAGGGAACCCTTTCAAATTAACCACTAACGTAACGCCCCTAAAAGACAACTAACGTAACCCACTAACGGTATTTATAACGAAAAAAAATCTGAATAACCCCTAACAGGGGTTTCCCTCGGGATACCCCTAACGGTATGCCCCCGTAACAACCCAAGTAACACCACTAACTAACCCACTAACGTAACACCACTAACGTAAAACCACCACAGTAATTCCCTAAAAAACAAATCTGAAGTAAAACCAATCAGTAACTACTAACGTAAATGACTAGAACAACCCTAACGGAAAAATAAGGTAACTATCCAACGGGAACTACCTTCGGGAACTCCCGGGGTAACAATCTTTTAACATAAAAACCATGGGACAGCCCTAACGGGAAGGGCCCACGTCAACCCCCAAAGGGAAGAACTGGGGAACGCCCTAACGGGAACCCCTAACGGGGGCCCCCATTTCCCGAAACACTCGAAGTAAACCCCTAACTAAATACTCGTCTGCCCAACGGTAAAAACCCCCACGGTAACGCCCCTGGGTCTATCCTCTAAATACCTTAACATAACTCCCGGTAAAATCACAACGTAACAAACCCCTAACGCAACCATAACGTAACCCAAAAAACAGTAACAAACCCAAAAAAATAACCCCAACGGGAATTCCCTAACAAAACACCAAGTAACCCCTAACGTAACCCACTCGTAAAAACCCCCTCAGTAAAACCCCCTAACGTAACAACCCTAACGGGAATCACCACTAACGGGAATCCCCAACGGTAACAACTAACGGGAATCCCCCTAACGTAACAACCCTAACAGTAACAACCACTAACGTAACACCATAACGGGAATCACCCCACGTAATCACCCGTAATCACCCCAACGGGAATCAACCCCCCGTTCACCCTAACAGTAACACCCCTAACGTAATACCCCCAACAGTAATCACCACCACGTAAACACCCCATAATCACCACCCAAAACAATCACCCAACAGTAATCACCGAAATTCACCACCCCGGGAATCACCACCGGGAACAAACTAACAGTAATACCAATAATAATAATAATAATAATAATAATAATAATAATAATAATAATAATATTGATAATTAAGTATAATAATTATTATTATACTGACAATAATAATTATAAGAATAATGATAATAATTTTATTATTTTATTATTATTATACTAATAATAATAATAATTATAATAATTTAATTATTATTGCTGGAGAAGCGTCAAACCCGTAGGGGAGTGGGTGGTAATCAGGTCCTAAACGCACCAATTAGGTGAAAAAAACTGGCCTCGATTTTCCAACCTCTTAGGTCCTCTTCTGAGGAGAGAAATCAGGTGAAGACTCAGGTAGGGACCTGGGAGGAGGGGGGAGGGCAGGGGGGAAGAGGAGGAAAGGGGATTCTTCCCCTAGAACCTAGATGCTGTTACCTAGTGTAGGTTCTCTGTGAGGGAGCTCACTTTAGACCTCTCTTCTGCCAGTGTGATCGACCCAAGGCTAGTGGAATGGGTAAGGACAAGGCAGTATGGGGCCAGCAGCTGTAGCTTGACCCTCCTACAATACATGATGGGGCCAAAACTGTGGCTTGACACCCTACAGTGTATGATGGGGACAAGAGCTGTTGCTTGACAATTTATAATATGACAGTTCCTGGAGCTGTAGCTTGACTCCTCCTACAATGACAGGACCAGGAGCTGTAGCTTGACACACCTACAATGTATAACGAGGCCAGGAGCAGAAGCTTGACCCTCCTACAATGTATGATGGGGCCAGGAACTGTACCTTGATAACCTACAATATGACAGAGCCAGGAGCTGTAGCTTGACCCCTCCAGCAATGATGGGGCCAGAAGCTGTAGCTTGACCCTCCTACAATGTATGACAGGACCAGGAGCTGTAGCCTGACACCCCACAACCACATATAGGAGAGTACTGTTACCATTGTCAATATATCTGGGATTTGTTAAGTGATTTGTTATTGAGTGATTTGTTGTGATTTCTTGAGTGATTTATTGTGTGATTTGTTGAGTAATTTGTTGAATGCAAAGTCTTCATATTATGTTTGTCAAGCTGTTTGTAATATTATGTCAAGGTCGACATACCATAGCGTGTTCGAGCTGTCAGTAATAAGTATCTAACAGCCATTAATAAGTGTAAGAAGCAGTATGAAGGTTGGTAATAGGTGTTTACTTTGTGATATGCTCATATTGGTATCATTGTGTGTGTGTGTGTGTGTGTGTGTGTGTGTGTGTGTGTGTGTGTGTGTGTAGTCCAGTGGAAAACTGGAGCCAGTAGAAGCAGGTCCTGGGCTTGACACACCACGATATTACTACATAATGAACAACCACCAGAGCACACATCTCTATTTCTCACTCGATACATTTCGCCCACAGAGGTCAAAGGAAAATGGACAGGCTGTTTCAAGCTGACAGGAAAGCGACAGTAACTAAAAAGCACACATTACAACAATAATATGGAGAAGAGCATCAATGAATGCACAACACGTCGAACCTTGATGTGGATGGGCTACAGAAGCAGAAGCCCATAACAAAATAGTGGAAGGGATGGGTGGAATTCTTAGAATTCTGGAGATGGGAGTGACTTTTGTGTGTGAAAGAGATGCCACTCACTGCCACAACCTTCCTCCACATTGCCAACCAGTTCCTACAACCACATATATCAGCCAGTTGCTTCCTTTTTGTATGCATTGACATTCTGGTAGCATGAGTGTGCTTTGTTCTAAGTGATTATTGGACTATTGAGGCGTTATTGTGTCATGGCACCCAGTCCTGCCTAGCTCATTTCACTGCAATCTTGTTACAGTGACACTGCCTTTTGTCTGCAATTATCTCTCATCTTGAGGTGATCTGTATCCTGCAACTGTGTCTACTGTGTGTCAGTTTATAGTTGTTTGTGTGTGTATTCATTTCTAACCTTTGGTATTGGTGTTGGTACAATGGGAAAGCTTGCTGTCGCAGGCCAGAATTTTTACCCCATTCAGGCAGCGACCATCACCTAAATATCTCAGTATTTGCATAAATTTCTGAGTGAGGATATATATTCTGTATTCTTCTACTAGTAAATTCTCTGTGTAAGTACTGTATTTTAGTTTAAGTAATGTAATATCTTCTGTAATCAGTGGGATGACGGAGTGTCGAGTCTGCTGGTCATTTAAAATATTACTCCAGCATTACCTGGAATGATTTGTTGTGATTTCTTGAGTAATTTCTTATGTGATTTATTGTGGGATTTGTTGAGTAATTTGTTGATTGCGAAGTCTTCATATCATGCTTACCGTGTTGTTTGTAATATTATGTCAAGGTCGCCATACCGTAGCGTGTTCGAGCTGTCAGTAATAAGTTTTTGAGAGTCAAAGCCTCTGCGGCTCGGTCTGAGACCAGGCCTCATGACAACATCTGTCAGTACCCAACCACCCTCTTGCAGCATCTACTGTGTTTATAGCCATGTTGATGGTTACATGTTTAAGACCAGTTACCAGGAGTTGTACTGCTATGTTGAGTTTAACTTAGAGGATGTGTCACTAAGAGGCAAGTAATAACTCCTCGGAATATTATTTATATTAAGAGTGAAGTGTGTGGTCTGTTAACTTGTACAAGACATGAAGTGTGTGGTCTGTTAACTTGTACAAGACATGAAGTGTGTGGTCTGTTAACTTGTACAAGACATGAAGTGTGTGGTCTGTTAACTTGTACAAGACATGAAGTGTGTGGTCTGTTAACTTGTACAAGACATGAAGTGTGTGGTCTGTTAACTTGTACAAGACATGAAGTGTGTGGTCTGTTAACTTGTACAAGACATGAAGTGTGTGGTCTGTTAACTTGTACAAGACATGAAGTGTGTGGTCTGTTAACTTGTACAAGACATGAAGTGTGTGGTCTGTTAACTTGTACAAGACATGAAGTGTGTGGTCTGTTAACTTGTACAAGACATGAAGTGTGTGGTCTGTTAACTTGTACAAGACATGAAGTGTGTGGTCTGTTAACTTGTACAAGACATGAAGTGTGTGGTCTGTTAACTTGTACAAGACATGAAGTGTGTGGTCTGTTAACTTGTACAAGACATGAAGTGTGTGGTCTGTTAACTTGTACAAGACATGAAGTGTGTGGTATGTTAACTTGTACAAGACATGAAGTGTGTGGTCTGTTAACTTGTACAAGACATGAAGTGTGTGGTCTGTTAACTTGTACAAGACATGAAGTGTGTGGTATGTTAACTTGTACAAGACATGAAGTGTGTGGTCTGTTAACTTGTACAAGACATGAAGTGTGTGGTCTGTTAACTTGTACAAGACATGAAGTGTGTGGTCTGTTAACTTGTACAAGACATGTCTGACAAGCTTAACCAAACATTTCATTGTTTTACTTAAATTGTAAGATTATCTGTTAATTTTCGGTATAAAATTATGTTTATCGTCACAAATTTTTATAATTGGAAAAACAGTCTAAGGCTGAGTTAAGATAATTCAAAGCCTCTGTATATGTATCAATATACTTCAGTGTATATACGTCTGTATATGTATCAGAATACTTTAGTGAATATACATCTTTATGCAAAGCAACCACTGTGAAATTCCAAGCGCTTTCGTGACTTCTCACATTATCAAGGAACTATATGAACTGTATATGCTGTCACTGAGCACCATGGTCTGCTGTAGTGTTATGGAATCTCAGGTTAAAGTGTTGAAGAAAGAGGTTCTCCTTCTTCAGGAGTAAAATAGGAGGCTGAAGCTTCGCCTAGATGGGTTTGAGTGCGAATGTAAAATGGTGGGAGCTGGTGAGGAAAAGGATACCAGCAGTGAACTGAAGAGTGGCAGCTGCTTTAAGTGGCAAGTGGTTCACAGTTCGGGAAGAAGGAAGATGAGGAGAGTTAATAGAGAAGATGTGAAGGTAGGAAATTGATTCTCTGTCCTCCAGGACGAGTGTACTTCAGTGGTGTTGCGGCCCCCTGCCAAACTAGCGGTTAAATAGTTAACCTGCCTGCCGGCAGTACCACTGGGTACGTCATCAAACCCAATGTGGGGACTGCTGAGCCGGCCTTAGAACATTAAGTACCTGAGCGCCTCTCGGTACGCACCTAAGCAGTAGGTACCTGAACACCTAATCGTACCCATCTACTGGCGTTAGAAGAACCGCTCACCGCAGCTCACTGAGTCTGTTGGCCTTGGTTACTTGACGGCCGCATTCAGTGAGCTTGCAGCATGGTGTTCGGCTAGCGGTGTGTCAACCGGCCTTAGAGAGTATTTACAGGACTACCGGTGAAGTCTGCGGACTCGCCGCCTACGCTGATCAACTGTGGGCCGGAGTCATCTGATGCTGTTTAGTGGGACATTACATGAAGATAAGGTTGGAGTGTTACACTGAACTGGGCCAGGACCGTAGTGTGACACTTAAGCAATATGATGGAGTGGAACACTGAGATATGCACAGGACCGTAGTGGAACACTGAGATGAAAAGGGTGTCGTGTGACACTGAAGATGGCCTGGTTGTAGTATACATTGAATAGTGTCATGTGACTGGCCTCGACGGGTATGCTATGCGGGTAGTGTGACGCAGAGACAAGGGTGTCAAGTGTGACACGGTTGTGAAAATGTGTGTATTTATGTATCCCGAACTCTTTATTACAAAAGGAGTAAAACTTACCATCTTTAAAAATTACTTTTTTTTGTAATAAGTGGTTAGTGAGGTTAAAGGTACCACTGACTCCCCTGTTAATCAAGGTAAGAATATTCAAATTGTGGGAGGCTCTCAGGTAAGATATATGGACTGTGCTTTTTGTAACAGAGATAGGAAGGTCAGACAAAGGGTGTGCCTCCCAGGAGCTGGTGTTGGTGACACAGTCAGCAGGTTGGATAATATTATGTCAGGTAATGGGAACAAGCCCATTGTCTTAGTGCTGGTAGAAATGACATCAGGAAGGGCAGGAGACAAGGGCTTCTGGGTAAGTACAGGTCAGCCATAGAAGTTTTCAGGTCTATGGGAGGGATCCCAGTCATATGTAGCATCTTGCCTAGAAGGGAAGCGGGTAATGAAGGGATGTCGGGCAATTGGCACAAATTGCTGGCTAGACAGGTACTGCAAGGAACTTACAATCCCATTCATTGATAACTGGGACAAATTCTATGGCAAACGTGATATGTATGCAAGGGATGGGGTTCATCTCTCTGGGGCTGGAGTGGTTGCATTAGCCAATTTGATTGAGGGGGTTATTGGTGACATGTCTAGGAATTTAGATTGATAGATTATAGAGGTATGGGTGTTTGTGGGAAACAATCAGGCTGCAGTACTAGGGTTGAAAACATCAGATATAACAAGGATACCTCAGGGATATGTTTAAAAGACAATATTCAAAATAAAGTTGTTAGTAATGGCAAATCAACTGATCAACAAACAAAGGGAGATAGTAGAGGGCAACGAGTGACTAGCTCCTTAAGGTTTACTATACAAATAGTAGGAGTCTAAGAAATAAGATAGATGGACTAAGATTACTTGCAAGTGCAGGCAATATAGATATTATTGGTACAACAGAGACTTGGTTCAACCTGAAAGATAGAGAAATGCCTTCTGAATGCAACATACAGGGTTATAAACTATTCCACACTGATAGGGTCAACAGGAAGGGTGGTGGAGTGGCCATGTATGTCAGAGATAATTTAAATTGTTGTGTTAGACATGATATAAGATTAGAAACATTGAACACAGAATCTGTTTGGCTACAGTTTCTGGAGGGACGTGATAAATTAATTTTGAGTGTGATTTATAGGCCCCCAAACCTTGATAGGGAGTGCAGTAAGTTGTTATGGGACGAAATTCATAAGGCATCTAGATATGATAATGGGAGATTTTAATGTGATAATGGGAGATTTTAACTTTAGACAAATTGATTGGAACAATATGACAGGAAATCTTGTCTAGTGACTTTCTTGATACGGTTCAGGATTGCTTTTTAGAACAGGTTGTGACAGAACCAACTAGAGGAAACAATCTGCTTGACTTGGTTCTTGCCAACAAAGATTCACTAATTTATAATCTTGAGGTTAATGATGAGCTTGGGGAATGTGATCACAAATCACTTAGTTTCAGTATATCATGGCTAAATTGGGATGTTCTGGCTATGGGTCAGGTAGGTGATCTTGGTTGCCAATATGACGTTTTTCAGAGCATAGTTCTAGCTGCCCAGACAACTTTTGTTCAGAGTAGGGAAATTAGATCTAACAAAAATTATCCCAAATGTATAAACAATAGATTAAAACATCTCATTGGTCAAAAGAGAAGCATATATAGGCGTATCAAAAGAGGGGATGGGCAGTTAAGAAATCAATATATTCAATTAAAGTGATAAATAAAGAAAGGAATAAGAAAAGCAAAAAGGGATTATGAGGCTAAGGTCGCAAGGGATTCAAAGACTAACCCAAAAGGGTTCTTTCAGGTATACAGAAGTAAGATTAGGGACAAGAGTAACTCTGGTCAGATCGCTGACAGTGATAAGGATATGTGTGAAATTCTCAATACCTACTTCCTCTCAGTTTTCACCCAGGAAAATACTAACGAAATTCCAGAAATAATGAATTATGTAAAACAGGACAATAATAAACTATGTACGATAGCGGTAACTAGTGACATGGTCCTCAGACAAATAGAGAAACTAAAACCTAACAAATCCCCAGACCCTGATGAACTGTTTGCAAGGGTGTTAAAGGAATGTAAAGAGGAACTTAGCATACCTTTGGCTAATCTTTTTAACATATCACTACAAACTGGCATAGTGCCTGATAAGTGGAAAATGGCAAATGTAATACCTATTTACAAGGCAGGTGACATGTCCTTGGCTTCAAACTATAGACCAATAAACCTTACCTCCATAGTGGGAAAATTTATGGAATCAATAATTGCCGAAGCAATTCGTAGCCATCTTGACAGGCACAGATTGATAAATGAATCTCAACACAGTTTTACAAAGGGGCGTTCCTGCCTTACGAATTTACTAACTTTTTTCACTAAGGTGTTTGAGGAGGTAGATCATGGTAATGAATATGATATTGTGTATATGGGCTTCAGTAAGGCTTTCGATAGAGTTCCACATCAGAGGCTATTGAGGAAACTTAAGGCACACGGAATAGGAGGAGAAATTTTTTCCTGGGTAGAGACATGGCTGACAAATAGACAGCAGAGAGTTTGCATAAATGTGGAGAAATCATAATGGGGGCACGTCACAAGCGGTGTTCCTGAGGGGTCAGTGTTGGGCCCCTTGTTGTTCACAATTTACATAAACGACATAGATTAGGGAATAAATAGCGACATAAGCAAATTTGCTGATGACACCAAAATAGGCCGTCCAATTCATTCTAATGAGGACACTAGAGCACTCCAGGATGATTTGAATAGACTGATGCAGTGGTTGGAGAAGTGGCAGATGCAGTTTAATATAGACAATTGCAAAGTTCTAAACGTTGGACAGGAAAATAACCATGCCACATATAAACTAAATAATGTAGATCTTAATATTATGGATTGCAAAAAGGATTTAGGAGTTCTGGTTAGCAGTAATCTAAAACCAAGACAACAGTGCATTAGTGTTGGCAATAAAGCTAACAGAATTCTTGGCTTCATATCTAGAAGTATAAATAATAGAAGTCCTCAGGTTGTTCTTCAACTCTATATATCCTTGGTTAGGCCTCATTTAGACTGTGCTGCTCAGTTCTGGTCACTGTATTACAGAATGGATATAAATGCTCTGGAAAATGTACAGACGAGGATGACAAAGATGATCCCATGTATCAGAAATCTTCCTTATGAGGATAGACTGAGGCCCTGAATCTGCACTATGAGGATAGACTGAGGCCCTGAATCTGCACTATGAGGATAGACCGAGGCCCTGAATCTGCACTATGAGGATAGACCGAGGCCCTGAATCTGCACTGTGAGGATAGACTGAGGCCCTGAATCTGCACTATGAGGATAGACTGAGGCCCTGAATCTGTACTATGAGGATAGACAGAGGCCCTGAATCTGCACTATGAGGATAGACCGAGGCCCTGAATCTGCACTATGAGGATAGACTGAGGCCCTGAATCTGCACTATGAGGATAGACCGAGGCCCTGAATCTGCACTATGAGGATAGACTGAGGCCCTGAATCTGCACTATGAGGATAGACCGAGGCCCTGAATCTGCACTATGAGGATAGACTGAGGCCCTGAATCTGCACTATGAGGATAGACCGAGGCCCTGAATCTGCACTATGAGGATAGACTGAGGCCCTGAATCTGCACTCTCTCGAAAGGCGTAGAATTAGGGGGGATGAGATCGAGGTGTATAAATGGTGAACAGGAATTGATGAAGGGGATGTAAATAGCGTGCTAAAAATATTTAGCCAAGACAGGACTCACAGCAATGGTTTTAAGTTGGAAAAATTCAGATTCAGGAAGGATATAGGAAAGCACTGGTTTGGTAATAGAGTTGTGGATGAGTGGAACAAACTCCCGAGTACAGTTATTGAGGCTAAAACGTTGTGTTGTTTTAAAAATAGGTTAGATAAATACACGAGTGGGTGTGGGTGGGTGTGAGTTGGACCTGACTAGCTTGTGCTACTAGGTCGGATGCCGTGCTCCTTCCTTAAGTGAATGTGACTGACCTGACTAGATCAAGGCATTGGCTTAACCCAGTGGGAGAATTGGACCTGCCTTACATGGACCAGTAGGCCTGGCACAGTGTTCCTCCTTTCTTATGTTCTTATATACATTTGTATATATATCAAATATCCATGTGTGTGTATTATTATCTTACATTATACTACTAATAAACTGATTCTGCAGACAATAGCTCTTGGACCCATCTGTTATCTAAGTGATATAGCTAATATACCTTCAAGTGACCGTCTTCTCAGTCAGTAACAGTGAAGTGTTACAAGACAAATTATCCAGTAATCTTAATGTCTGTTCTAATATGTTCACTCACAAACTTTATTATCAGTAAACTGTGTGTGTGGTATAATTTCAGTACTTTCCCTAAGAAGTATATCCTAAAAAAGGTATATATTGTAGGGTCTCGCTTTACGGCAGTAGCCTGGACCCTAACCTGCCGTATATATTGTAGGGTCTCGCTTTACGGCGGTAACTTGGACCATAACCTGCTGTATATATTGTACGGTCTCGCTTTTCGGCGGTAGCCTGGACCCTAACCTGCCGTATATATTGTAGGGTCTCGCTTAACGGCGGTAGCCTGGACTCTAACCTGCCGTGTATATTATAGGATCTTGCTTTACAGTGGTAGCCTGGACCATAACTTGCTGTATATATTGTAGAGTCTCGCTTTACGGCGGTAGCCTGGACCCTAACCTGCCATATATATTGCAGGGTCTCGTTTTACGGCGGTAGCCTGGACCCTAACCTGCAGTATATATTGTAGGGTCTCGCTTTACGGCGGTAGCCTGGACCCTAACCTGTCGTATATATTGTAGGGTCTCGCTTTACAGTGGTAGCCTGGACCCTAACATGCCACATATATTGTAGGATCTCGCGTTACGGCGGTAACCTGGACCCTAACCTGCCATATATATTGTAGGATCTCGCTTTACGGCGGTAACCTGGACACTAACCTGCCATATATATTGTAGGGTCTTGCTTTACAGCGGTAACCTGGACCCTAACCTGCCGTATATATTGTAGGGTTTCGCTTTACGGCAGTAGCCTGAACCCTAACCTGCCATATATATTGTAGGATCTCGCTTTACGGCGGTAGCCTGGACCCTAACCTGCCATATATATTGTAGGGTCTCGCTTTACAGCGGTAACCTGGACCCTAACCTGCCGTATAAGCGGGGCCTTACTGCATTTCTACCAACTGGTTCAGTAATTTACATTATTCATTTTTTTCAATATTACTGAATTTATTCAGATTATAGCAATATCACCTATGCTAGAGTAATCATTATTATTGTGTGGATATTAATAATTCCTGTACAACAGTGTTCAAGCTTTTTCTAAGTGCCAAGCTTTCTAATTATTAATTACATTTTTAATTGCTTCTAAATTTGTATAAGCAAGATTTTTTGAAGTGTTACAACTATAATAATAATAATAATCATAATAATAATAATATTTATTTCTAGCAGTACATGATACAACTTATACAGACCATAGCTGACACCTATGACATACTGCTATATAGAAAGTTCCTTGTTATGCTGAGCATTTCCTGTAAATTAGGTTAATTTTGTCCTCAGGATGCTACCCACACCAGTTCACTAAAACCCAGGTTGTGACCCACACCAGTTCACTAAAACCCAGGTTGTGACCCACACCAGTTCACTAAAACCCAGGTTGTGACCCACACCAGTTCACTAACACCCAGGTTGTGACCCACACCAGTCCACTAACACCCAGGTTGTGACCCACACCAGTTCACTAAAACCCAGGTTGTGACCCACACCAGTTCACTAAAACCCAGGTTGTGACCCACACCAGTTCACTAAAACCCAGGTTGTGACCCACACCAGTTCACTAAAACCCAGGTTGTGACCCACACCAGTTCACTAACACCCAGGTTGTGACCCACACCAGTCCACTAACACACAGGATGTGATCCCCACCAGTCCACTAACACCCAGCACCTGACCCACACCAGTCCACTAACACACAGGATGTGACCCACACCAGTCCACTAACACCCAGCATGTGACCCACACCAGTCCACTAACACCCAGGATGTGACCCACACCAGTACACTAACACCCGTGATGTGACCCACACCTGTACACTAACACCCAGGATGTGACCCACACCAGTAAACTAACACCCAGGATGTCACTCACACCAATCCACTAACACCCAAGATGTGACCCACACCAGTCCACTAACACCCAAGATGTGACCCACACCAGTCCACTAACACCCAGGACGTCACCCACACCAATCCACTAACACCCGGGATGTGACTCACACCAGTCCACTAACACCCAGGATGTGACCCACACCAGTCTACTAACACCCAGGATGCGATCCACACCAGTCCACTAATACCCAGGATGTGACCCACACCAGTCCACTAACACCAAGGATGTGACCCACACCAGTCCACTAACACCCAGGATGTGACCCACACCGGTCTACTAACACCCAGGATGTGACACACACCAGTCCACTAACATCCAGGATGTGACTCACACCAGTCCACTAACACCCAGGGTGTGACCCACACCAGTCCACTAACACCCAGGATGTGACCCACACCGGTCCACTAACACCCAGGATGTGACCCACACCAGTCCATTAACACCCAGGATGTGACCCACACCAGTCTATTAGCACCCAGGATGTGATCCACACCAGTCCACTAACACCCAGGATGTGACCCACACCAGTCCACTAACACCCAGGATGTGAGCCACGTCAGTCCACTAACACCCAGGATGTGACCCACACCAGTCCACTGACTCCCAGGATGTGACCAATACCAGTCCACTAACACCCAGGATGTGACCCACGCCAGTCCACTAACACCCAGGATGTGATCCACGCCAGTCCACTAACACCCAGGATGTGACCCACGCCAGTCCATTAACACCCAGGATGTGATCCACACCAGCCCACTAACACCCAGGATGTGACCCACACCAGTCCACTAACACCCAGGATGTGACCCACACCAGTCCACTAACACCCAGGATGTGACTCACACCAGTCCACTAACACCCAGGTGTTAGTGGACTGGTGTGGGTGGACTGTAGGTGTAAGGTAACTAACACCTAGGTAACTGCTTATTGCTAGGTGAACAGTGACAGCAGGTGTAAGGTAACTAACACCCAGGTACCTACTTACTGCTAGGTGAACATGGACTGCAGATATAAGGTGACTAACACCCATGTACCTACTTACTGTTAGGTGGACATTGGACAGCAGATGTAAGGTCACTAACACCCAGGCACCTACTTACTGCTAGGTGAACATGGATAGTAGGTATAAGGTAACTAACACCCAGGTACCTACTTACTGCTAGGTGAACATTGGACAGCAGGTGTAAGGTGACTAACACCCAGGTACCTACTTACTGCTAGGTGAACATGGACAGCAGGTATAAAGTGACTAACACCCAGGCACCTACTTACTGCTAGGTGAACATGAACAGCAGGTGTAAAGTAACTAAGACCCATGTACCTACTTACTGCTAGGTGAACATTGGACACCAGGTGTAAGGTGACTAACACCCAGGCACCTACTTACTGCTAGGTGAACATGGACAGCAGGTATAAAGTGACTAACACCCAGGTACCTACTTACTGCTAGGTGAACAAGGACAGCAGGTGTAAGATGACTAACACCCAGGTACCTACTTACTGCTAGGTGAACATTGGACAGCAGATGTAAGGTGACTAACACCCAGGTACCTACTTACTGCTAGGTAAACATTGGACAGCAGGTATAAGGTGACTAACACCCAGGTACCTACTTACTGCTAGGTAAACATTGGACAGCAGGTATAAGGTGACTAACACCAGGTACCTACTTACTGCTAGGTAAACATTGGACAGCAGGTATAAGGTGACTAGCACCCAGGTACCTACTTACTGCTAGGTAAACATTGGACAGCAGGTATAAGGTGACTAACACCCAGGTACCTACTTACTGCTAGGTGAACATTGGACAGCAGGTATAAGGTGACTAACACCCAGGTACCTACTTACTGCTAGGTAAACATTGGACAGCAGGTGTCTTAAGGAAGCACGTCCTTATGTTCCCACCCGTGCCGGGGGTCGAACCACAGACCTCAGTGTGTGAGCTGACTGCACTCAGTGAATTGTGTCTTACGATCTCGTTATTCAGGAAAGGTGTATGTAATTCCGTAGCTGGGTTGGTAGCGCACTCGGCTCACACACTGACATTGTAATTCCGTAGCTGGGTTGGTAGCGCACTCGGCTCACACACTGACATTGTAATCCCGTAGCTGGGTTGGTAGCGCACTCGGCTCACACACTGACATTGTAATCCCGTAGCTGGGTTGGTAGCGCACTCGGCTCACACACTGACATTGTAATCCCGTAGCTGGGTTGGTACCGCACTCGGCTCACACACTGACATTGTAATCCCGTAGCTGGGTTGGTAGCGCACTCGGCTCACACACTGACATTGTAATCCCGTAGCTGGGTTGGTAGCGCACTCGGCTCACACACTGACATTGTAATCCCGTAGCTGGGTTGGTAGCGCACTCGGCTCACACACTGACATTGTAATCCCGTAGCTGGGTTGGTAGCGCACTCGGCTCACACACTGACATTGTAATCCCGTAGCTGGGTTGGTAGCGCACTCGGCTCACACACTGACATTGTAATCCCGTAGCTGGGTTGGTAGCGCACTCGGCTCACACACTGACATTGTAATCCCGTAGCTGGGTTGGTAGCGCACTCGGCTCACACACTGACATTGTAATCCCGTAGCTGGGTTGGTAGCGCACTCGGCTCACACACTGACATTGTAATCCCGTAGCTGGGTTGGTAGCGCACTCGGCTCACACACTGACATTGTAATCCCGTAGCTGGGTTGGTAGCGCACTCGGCTCACACACTGACATTGTAATCCCGTAGCTGGGTTGGTAGCGCACTCGGCTCACACACTGACATCCGGGGATCGATCCTCCGGTACGGCTGGAAAATATTAGGACGTGTTTCTATGTTCACCTATTAGTAAAATAGGTACCTGGGTGTTAGTCACCTTACACCTGCTGACACTGTTCACCTAGCAGTAAAATAGGTACCTGGGTGTTAGTGGACCATGTGAACCACTACTTAGTGGGCCAGGTGAACCATCACTTAGTGGACCAGGTGAACCACCACTTAGTGGACCAGGTGAACCACCACTTAGTGGACCAGGTGAACCATCACTTAGTGGACCAGGTGAACCACCACTTAGTGGACCAGGTGAACCACTACTTAGTGGACCAGGTGAACCACCACTTAGTGGACCAGGTGAACCACCACTTAGTGGACCAGGTGAATCACCACTTAGTGGGCCAGGTGAACCGTCACTTAGTGGACCAGGTGAACCACCACTTAGTGGACCAGGTGAACAACCACTTAGTGGACCAGGTGAACCACCACTTAGTGGACCAGGTGAACCATCACTTAGTGGACCAGGTGAACCACCACTTAGTGGACCAGGTGAACCTACCACTTAGTGGACCAGGTGAACCATCACTTAGTGGACCAGGTGAACCACCACTTAGTGGACCAGTGAACCACCACTTAGTGGACCAGGTCACTTAGTGGACCAGGTGAACCACTACTTAGTGGACCAGGTGAACCACCACTTAGTGGACCAGGTGAACCACCACTTAGTGGACCAGGTGAATCACCCTTAGTGGGCCGGGTGAACCGTCACTTAGTGGACCAGGAACCACCACGTAGTGAACCACCCACTTAGTGGACCAGGTGAACCATCAACCAGGTGAACATCACTTAGTGGACCAGTGAACCGACTTACCACCGTCACTTAGTGAACCGACCAGTCACTTAGTGAACCACCACTTAGTGGACCAGGTGAACCACCACTTAGTGAACCACCACTTAGTGAACCAGGTGAACCACCACTTAGTGGACCAGGTGAACCATCACTTAGTGGACCAGGTGAACCACCACTTAGTGGACCAGGTCAACCACCACTTAGTGGACCAGGTGAACCACCACTTAGTGGACCAGGTGAACCATCACTTAGTGGACCAGGTGAACCACCACTTAGTGGACCAGGTGAACCACCACTTAGTGGACCAGGTGAACCACCACTTAGTGGACCAGGTGAACCACCACTTAGTGGACCAGGTGAACCACCACTTAGTGGACCTGGTGAACCACCACTTAGTGGACCAGGTGAACCACCACTTAGTGGACCAGGTGAACCACCACTTAGTGGACCAGGTGAACCACCACTTAGTGTACCAGGTGAACCACCACTTAGTGGACCAGGTGAACCACCACTTAGTGGACCAGGTGAACCACCACTTAGTGGACCAGGTGAACCACCACTTAGTGGACCAGGTGAACCACCACTTAGTGGACCAGGTGAACCACCACTTAGTGGACCAGGTGAACCACCACTTAGTGGACCAGGTGAACCACCACTTAGTGGACCAGGTGAACCACCACTTAGTGGAACAGGTGAACCACCACTTAGTGGACCAGGTGAACCACCACTTAGTGGACCAGGTGAACCACCACTTAGTGGACCAGGTGAACCACCACTTAGTGGACCAGGTGAACCACCACTCAGTGGACCAGGTGAACCACCACTTAGTGGACCAGGTGAAATTG
Source organism: Cherax quadricarinatus (assembly GCF_038502225.1). Classification (NCBI taxonomy): domain Eukaryota; kingdom Metazoa; phylum Arthropoda; class Malacostraca; order Decapoda; family Parastacidae; genus Cherax; species Cherax quadricarinatus. The sequence goes on from NW_027195035.1 coordinate 908,771, forward strand.
TCAGTACTGATAAAACAACTTTGAGCACCAATAAGACAACTTAGAGCACCAATAAGACAACTTTGAGCACCAATAAGACAAATTTGAGCACCAATAAGACAACTTTGAACACCAATAAGACAACTTAGAGCACCAATAAGACAACTTAGAGCACCAATAAGACAACTTTGAGCACCAATAAGACAACTTTGAGCACCAATAAGACAACTTTGAGCACCAATAAGACAACTTTGAGCACCAATAAGACAACTTTGAGCACCAATAAGACAACTTAGAGCACCAATAAGACAACTTAGATCACCAATAAGACAACTTAGAGCACCAATAAGACAACTTTGAGCACCAATAAGACAACTTAGAGCACCAATAAGACAACTTAGAGCACCAATAAGACAACTTTGAGCACCAATAAGGACAACTTAGAGCACCAATAAGACAACTTAGAGCACCAATAAAACAACTTAGAGCACCAATAAGACAACTTAGAGCACCAATAAGACAACTTAGAGCACCAATAAGACAACTTTGAGCACCAATAAAACAACTTAGAGCACCAATAAGACAACTTAGAGCACCAATAAGACAACTTAGAGCACCAATAATACAACTTAGAGCACCAATTAGACAACTTTGAGCACCAATAAGACAACTTAGAGCATCAATAAGACAACTTTGAGCACCAATAAGACAACTTAGAGCACCAATAAGACAACTTAGAGCACCAATAAGACAACTTAGAGCACCAATAAGACAACTTAGAGCACCAATAAGACAACTTAGTGCACCAATAAAACAACTTAGAGCACCAATAAGACAACTTAGAGCACCAATAAGACAACTTAGAGCACCAATAAGACAACTTAGAGCACCAATAAGACAACTTTGAGCACCAATAAGACAACTTAGAGCACCAATAAGACAACTTAGAGCACCAATAAGACAACTTAGAGCACCAATAAGACAACTTAGAGCACCAATAAGACAACTTAGAGCACCAATAAAACAACTTAGAGCACCAATAAGACAACTTAGAGCACCAATAAGACAACTTAGAGCACCAATAAGACAACTTAGAGCACCAATAAGACAACTTAGAGCACCAATAAGACAACTTAGAGCACCAATAAAACAACTTAGAGCACCAATAAGACAACTTAGAGCACCAATAAGGACAACTTAGAGCACCAATAAGACAACTTAGAGCACCAATAAGACAACTTAGAGCACCAATAAGACAACTTAGTGCACCAATAAAACAACTTAGAGCACCAATAAGACAACTTAGAGCACCAATAAGACAACTTAGAGCACCAATAAGACAACTTAGAGCACCAATAAGACAACTTTGAGCACCAATAAGACAACTTAGAGCACCAATAAGACAACTTAGAGCACCAATAAGACAACTTAGAGCACCAATAAGACAACTTAGAGCACCAATAAGACAACTTAGAGCACCAATAAAACAACTTAGAGCACCAATAAGACAACTTAGAGCACCAATAAGACAACTTAGAGCACCAATAAGACAACTTAGAGCACCAATAAGACAACTTAGAGCACCAATAAAACAACTTAGAGCACCAATAAGACAACTTAGAGCACCAATAAGGACAACTTAGAGCACCAATAAGACAACTTAGAGCACCAATAAGACAACTTAGAGCACCAATAAGACAACTTAGAGCACCAATAAGACAACTTATTGCACCAATAAAACAACTTAGAGCACCAATAAGACAACTTAGAGCACCAATAAGACAACTTAGAGCACCAATAAGACAACTTAGAGCACCAATAAGACAACTTTGAGCACCAATAAGACAACTTAGAGCACCAATAAGACAACTTAGAGCATAAATAAGACAACTTAGAGCACCAATAAGACAACTTAGAGCACCAATAAGACAACTTAGAGCACCAATAAAACAACTTAGAGCACCAATAAGACAACTTAGAGCACCAATAAGACAACTTAGAGCACCAATAAGACAACTTAGAGCACCAATAAGACAACTTAGAGCACCAATAAGACAACTTAGAGCATCAATAAAACAACTTAGAGCACCAATAAGACAACTTAGAGCACCAATAAGGACAACTTAGAGCACCAATAAGACAACTTAGAGCACCAATAAGACAACTTTGAGCACCAATAAGACAACTTAGAGCACCAATAAGCACCAATAAGACAACTTAGAGCACCAATAAGACAACTTTGAGCACCAATAAGACAACTTAGAGCACCAATAAGACAACTTAGAGCACCAATAAGACAACTTAGAGCACCAATAAGACAACTTTGAGCACCAATAAGTCAACTTTGAGCACCAATAAGACAACTTTGAGCACCAATAAGTCAACTTAGAGCACCAATAAGACAACTTAGAGCACCAATAAGACAACTTTGAGCACCAATAAGACAACTTTGAGCACCAATAAGACAACTTAGAGCACCAATAAGACAACTTTGAGCACCAATAAGACAACTTAGAGCACCAATAAGACAACTTTGAGCACCAATAAGACAACTTTGAGCACCAATAAGACAACTTTGAGCACCAATAAGACAACTTAGAGCACCAATAAGACAACTTAGAGCACCAATAAGACAACTTTGAGCACCAATAAGACAACTTAGAGCACCAATAAGACAACTTTGAGCACCAATAAGACAACTTTGAGCACCAACATGTCTCAAAACAATGTCTTGCCTGGTGACTCACCACAAGGATTACATAAGGAGACTCTAGCCAGGTTTTTATATCTTGTTGACAAAATGCTGAGAGCAATTAAGGTATCCTTAGAGTCCTCAACCATCGTACGTGAAGGATGGAAGGAATTTGCCCTCTGTATAGGTGAGTTTGTTGGTTTCAGAGTGATCAAGTGGTTATTACCACATGCTGATGTGTGTAGGTTGACAGGTAACCCACCTATTGTAGGTTCCACAGAACCCAGGGCTGTTCTGCTTAAAGCTAGACCAATTGTAGGTTCCACAGAACCCAGGGCTGTTCTGCTTAAAGCTAGACCAATTGTAGGTTCCACAGAACCTAGGGCTGTTCTGCTTAAAGCTAGACCAATTGTAGGTTCCACAGAACCTAGGGCTGTTCTGCTTAAAGCTAGACCAATTGTAGGTTCCACAGAACCCAGGGCTGTTCTGCTTAAAGCTAGACCAATTGTAGGTTCCACAGAACCCAGGGCTGTTCTGCTTAAAGCTAGACCAATTGTAGGTTCCACAGAACCTAGGGCTGTTCTGCTTAAAGCTAGACCAATTGTAGGTTCCACAGAACCTAGGGCTGTTCTGCTTAAAGCTAGACCAATTGTAGGTTCCACAGAACCTAGGGCTGTTCTGCTTAAAGCTAGACCAATTGTAGGTTCCACAGAACCCAGGGCTGTTCTGCTTAAAGCTAGACCAATTGTAGGTTCCACAGAACCTAGGGCTGTTCTGCTTAAAGCTAGACCAATTGTAGGTTCCACAGAACCCAGGGCTGTTCTGCTTAAAGCTAGACCAATTGTAGGTTCCACAGAACCCAGGGCTGTTCTGCTTAAAGCTGGATCAACTGCTGATCCAGGCAGTTTACTGTCTTCGGATTCATAATATAAAGAGTGAGCTGAGTAGTTGTTTGTGTATTTCTACCAACATTAATACAACAACTACTCAGTGTCAAGATAAGGTATGTGCCATGTTCTGGAGAAGCCTCACGCTTGGATCAAACCATTCAGTTGTGACAGCTAATAATCAGCATACCATCCTTGTTCAACATTCTTGCAGTGTTTTATGTAGTCTGGAGGATGATTCCTACGTTGACGAAGCTGCATCCTGGGTCTTAGAGAGGGAGCAGCATCTCTGCTCCCTCTCTAAGGACCCACAGAGAGATGCTGTCCGGTCCCACCGCCTTTGAAGTGTCAAGGTCACTTAGCAGCATCTCTGCTCCCTCTCTAAGGACCCACAGATATTGTCCGGTCCCACCGCCTTTGAGGTATCAAGGTCACTTAGCAGCATCTCTGCTCCCTCTCTAAGGACCCACAGATGTTGTCCGGTCCCATCGCCTTTGAGGTATCAAGGTCACTTAGCAGCATCTCTGCTCCCTCTCTAAGGACCCACAGATATTGTCTGGTCCCACCGCCTTTGAGGTATCAAGGTCACTTAGCAGCATCTCTGCTCCCTCTCTAAGGACCCACAGATTTTTGTCCGGTCCCATCGCCTTTGAGGTATCAAGGTCACTTAGCAGCATCTCTGCTCCCTCTCTAAGGACCCACAGATATTGTCCGGTCCCACCGCCTTTGAGGTATCAAGGTCACTTAGCAGCATCTCTGCTCCCTCTCTAAGGACCCACATGTTGTCCGGTCCCACCGCCTTTGAGGTATCAAGGTCACTTAGCAGCATCTCTGCTCCCTCTCTAAGGACCCACATGTTGTCTGGTCCCACTGCCTTTGAGGTATCAAGGTCACTTAGCTTCTCTGCTCCCTCTCTAAGGACCCACAGATGTTGCCCAGTCCCACTGCCTTTGAGGTATCAAGGTCACTTAGCAGCTTCTTCACCTCAGTTGTGTGTCATCCAACACTTGTTGATGTTTTTGTATTTACTAATAATGTCGACTCTCTTGCATGTTTGTACAACAATACTAGTGCAAGTACAGTGGACCCCCGCATAACGATGGCATCACATAGCGATTATTCCGCATACCGCTTACTTTAATCGCAAAATTTTTGCCGCGCATACCGATTAAAAACCCGCTCACCGATTTTCGTCCGAGACGCGTCCAATGTGCGCCCTCAGCCAGCCTCACATGTGCCGCCTGTGCCATTGTTTACCAGCCAGCCTCCGCGGTAACATCCAAGCATACACTCGGAATATTTCGTATTATTACAGTGTTTTCGGTGCTGTTTCTGGAAAATAAGTGACCATGGGCCCCAAGAAAGCTTCTAGTGCCAACCCTGTGGTAAAAAGGGTGAGAATTAGTATGGAAATTAAGAAAGATTTTGAAGGGTTTGGGGCTAACCCTGAGAAGCCTATGCCAGTTGTGGAATCCATTGTGCCTACTTCAAAAATTAAGGAAATGTGTGCACAGTGGGTTGAACTGCAAACCTTTATGGATGAAAATCACCCTGACACAGCTGTTGCAAGCCGTGCTGGTGACTATTTCAATGACAATGTTGTGGCCCATTTTAGACAAATCGTAAAGGAACGGGAGGTACAGAGCTCTATGGACAGATTTGTTGTGCGACAGAGGTCCAGTGACTCTCAAGCTGGTCCTAGTGGCATTAAAAGAAGAAGGGAAGTAACCCCGGAAAAGGACTTGCTACCTCAAGTCCTAATGGAAGGGGATTCCCCTTCTAAACAATAAGTTCGACACTCTCCCCTCCTCCCATCCCATCAATCATCACCAGATCTTCAATAAAAGTAAGTGTCATGTAAGTGTGCATGCCTTTTTCAGTTTGTGTGTATTAAAATTAACATTTCATGTGGTAAAAAATTTTTTTTTTCATACTTTTGGGTGTCTTGCACGGATTAATTTTATTTCCATTATTTCTTATGGGGAAAATTCATTCACATAACGATTATTTCGCATAACAATTACCCCTCTTGCACGGATTAAAATCGTTAACCGGGGGTCCACTGTATTAGTCCACTAGTTGAAGCTTCGGTATCTGGTGCAGCCGTTCATGTCTCTGTGAACTCTGGCGCTTAAGTCAGTATTATTCACTAGCCTCTGTAAGAATAATCAACTTCGTCTTGTTCTTGTGAACCTACTTGTGTGTCCACTAATATCCAATGAATGTTTTGATAGGTCATGCTCCATTAATTCCTTTACTCCAGACTAAACAGCCTTCTGGAAGATTATATTTTTCCAGATGATCTTTGATCACACAGGAATTCAATTTTTTGCGCATTTGCCAGGCAAATAGAACATTGTCACAGATACATCATCTCCACACGTTAGTGAAGGGGTTGTTGATCCTCCATTTAATGCAGAGGTCGTAAGACATTTTCAAAGAGCAGATCCGATATGGACTGGTGTGATTCGATTCCTACTGAAGGAAACTGTATATTGTCAGTGGAAACACCAGTTGTATCCTAAACTACTGATGTTGACTGTTCTCGGTCGTGGCAAGTAATAACTATTGCTTCCGTTTTTGACTCTCCTGGACCTGATGTTCACTTTAGCAGAATTGAGTTTAGATGTTAATTGATTTTGACTCTCCTGGACCTGATGTTCACTTTAGCAGAATTGAGTTTAGATGTTAATTGATTTTGACTCTCCTGGACCTGATGTTCACTTTAGCAGAATTGAGTTTAGATGTTAATTGATTTTGACTCTCCTGGACCTGATGTTCACTTTAGCAGAATTGAGTTTAGATGTTAATTGATTTTGACTCTCCTGGACCTGATGTTCACTCTGCAGGTGTAAATCTCACTTTAGCAGAATTGAGTTTAGATGTTAATGGATTTAAATCTTGTTTGGAGTGTTCACTTACCATGATTAGTATTACTGTATGTTGTTATGTTTGTATGTCAGTCTTTGTACTGACAGATAACTGTGTTGTCTTGTTGTGTGTTGTGACTAAAATACGAGCAGGAAGGGGCTAGTAACACCTTCTTCTGTATAAATTATTAAATTTATGAAGAGAAACTTGCGTTTTTCTTTTTAGGTCACCTTCCCTTGGTGGGAGACAACTGGTTTGTTGAAAAAGTCTTAATGTACAAAATAACAATTCCTTTGACAGTACTATACATGGTACAGAATCTCTTCCAAATATTTATCATGACAGACGTTCACTTGTGTCATGTTTGCCATGCTCTTCGTAATACAGACTCTCCTCACTTAACGACGGAGTTAAATTCCTAAGATCACGTAGGTAAACAAATTCTTCGTTAAGTGAGGAGCATACTACAACAGTAGTGGGTATGTGTCAAACTTCTCTGATTCTGTTTTAATGTCGCTTTTGCACCATTCTGGTGTATTTTTAAATGTTTTGTACAGTACTGTACTGTGCATTGTAATAAATAAAATAGAGAAAATGCAGCTGTAATATACATTATTTAGGTACGAACATTGGCCAGAGAGCCCGTCGTAAGTCCAAGTCGTCGGTAAACGAGTATGTCGCTAAGCGAGGAGAGGCTGTATTGTCAAGATCGACATACTGTAGCATGTTTGAGCTGTCAGTAATATGTATCTATGGGTCATTTATAAGTGTAAGAAGCAGTATGAAGGTTGGTAGTAAGTGTGTACCTTGTGATACCTTCATATTGGTATTATTACCCTACACTTCTCTGTGTATGTGTGTGTATTAGAGGTTGTAATCAGGTATTATTACCACGTACCTTTCTGTGTGTGTGTGTGTGTAGTCCAGTGGGAACCTGGAGCCAGTAGAAGCAGCTCCTGGGCTTGACACACCACAATGTTACTATATAACAACCACAAGAGCACACAACATCTCTCCTTTTCACTCAACACATTTCGCCCACAACATTCTTATCTCTGATTTGAGTGTACTATAATCTTTATATCTGTGATTTGTTGTGTGATTTGTTGACTCAAGTCTTGATAAAGCTCTACACAGACTAAAGTCTTAATAATAATAATAATAATAATAATAATAATAATAATAATAATAATAATAATAATAATAATAATAATTATAAGAAAAAAAAATCCTTGGAGCATCTTAAGTTCTTGATCCAGGGAGTTTGAGTTTTCCCCCCACCCACCACCCAATCACCCCCTACGGGTTTACCTCTCCCCATAACCCCCCCAAAATCATCATAATAACAATAATCCACCACTAATAATCATCGTAAAAGATACTTATCAAAAATTATTTTTCTCCATAAGAATAACACAAGCCAGGGCTTAAGCCATACAGGAATAAAGCCACATTGAAAAGCCATCCAGAAAAGCCATCTACAAACCATCAAACATAAATATATATATATATATATATATATATATATATATATATATATATATATATATATATATATATATATATATATATATATATATATATATATATATATATATATATCGTGTCGAATAGGTAAAACTTGCGATTTTGGCTTAAATAGCAATGCTCTTCTTGCCGAATATGACAAGAGAAAATTTGTGTCTGAAATAATTTCTGAAATATATATATATATATATATATATATATATATATATATATATATATATATATATATATATATATATATATATATATATATATATATATATATATATATATATATCATTGTGTTTATTATTAAATTATTGTAAACTTATCTAAAATATATTTAGTTGTATTAAATTAAATTGTTATAATAAGGTCAGGTAAGTTTCCTAAGTTTCCTTTGGTAGAAAATTTTTAATTTTTACATTAACGTAAATGAAAATAAAAATATCTTTAAACATATGAGAGAAAATTTTAGGAATGACTTAATTTTTAAGTGAGTTCTTCATAATTGACCAATTTTACCTATTCTGCACCACATTATGTATATAAATGTGTATGAGTAAATTCGGTAAATTTTAAGACAAAATGTTTATGTAAATTAATAAATAAAATCAAAACGTATATTGTTTATATTAGCAAAAGAGATTCAATGAATAATTAAAAATTAGATTACAAGCGAAAAAAAAAATTTAGGTTAATAATGCAAGTAATAATTGATAAATATAAGCTAAGAGAGAAGCAAATGCTTGAGTCTACCCTCACAGGTGTGTCTTGACGGGGATAACTTAGCTATTTAGAGACTTCAAGACTTTCTAAGTCGTCTAAATCTTGATAATTTTGAATTTGAAGTGTTTAGAAGGGTTTGTTACGCCTATGGAGTGTGAATATACGTAGGTCTATTCAATTATGGGAGTTACTGGCACCTGTATGACACCTGGCTCTTGATATGAGGAAACTGAGGTGGACATAACAGTCAAAGATTCAACACTCACACCACCTAGAACCATACAGCCTCACCTAGAACCATACAGCCTCACCTAGAACCATACAGCCTCACCTAGAACCCTACAGCCTCACCTAGAACCATACAGCCTCACCTAGAACCCTACAGCCTCACCTAGAACCATACAGCCTCACCTAGAACCATACAGCCTCACCTAGAACCATACAGCCTCACCTAGAACCATACAGCCTCACCTAGAACCATACAGCCTCACCTAGAACCATACAGCCTCACCTAGAACCATACAGCCTCACCTAGAACCATACAGCCTCACCTAGAACCATACAGCCTCACCTAGAACCATACAGCCTCACCTAGAACCCATACAGCCTCACCTAGAACCATACAGCCTCACCTAGAACCATACAGCCTCACCTAGAACCATACAGCCTCACCTAGAACCATACAGCCTCACCTAGAACCATACAGCCTCACCTAGAACCATACAGCCTCACCTAGAACCATACAGCCTCACCTAGAACCATACAGCCTCACCTAGAACCATACAGCCTCACCTAGAACCCTACAGCCTCACCTAGAACCATACAGCCTCACCTAGAACCATACAGCCTCACCTAGATCCATACAGCCTCACCTAGAACCATACAGCCTCACCTAGAACACTACAGCATCACCTAGAACCATACAGCCTCACCTAGAACACTACAGCATCACCTAGAAACTTACAGCCTCACCTAGAACCATACAGCCTCACCTAGAACACTACAGCCTCACCTAGAACCATACAGCCTCACCTAGAACACTACAGCATCACCTAGAAACTTACAGCCTCACCTAGAACCATACAGCCTCACCTAGAACCCTACAGCCTCACCTAGAACCATACAGCCTCACCTAGAACACTACAGCATCACCTAGAAACTTACAGCCTCACCTAGAACCATACAGTCTCACCTAGAACCATACAGCCTCACCTAGAACCCTACAGCCTCACCTAGAACCATACAGCCTCACCTAGAACCCTACAGCCTCACCTAGAACCATACAGCCTCACCTAGAACACTACAGCATCACCTAGAAACTTACAGCCTCACCTAGAACCATACAGCCTCACCTAGAACCATACAGTCTCACCTAGAACCATACAGCCTCACCTAGAACCATACAGCCTCACCTAGAACCATACAGCCTCACCTAGAACACTACAGCCTCATCTAGAACACTACAGCCAAACCTAGAACCCTACAGTCTCACCTAGAACCCTACAGTCTCATCTAGAACCCTACAGTCTCACGTAGAACCGTACAGCCTCACCTAGAACCCTACAGCCTCACCTAGAAACTTACAGCCTCACCTAGAACCCTACAGCCTCTCCTAGAACCCTACAGCCTCACCTAGAAACCTACAGCCTCACCCAGAACTCTACAGTCTCACCTAGAACACTACAGCCTCACCTAGAACCCTACAGTCTCACCTAGAACCCTACAGTCTCACGTAGAACCCTACAGCCTCACCTAGAACCCTACAGCCTCACCTAGAAACTTACAGCCTCACCTAGAACCCTACAGCCTCTCCTAGAACCCTACAGCCTCACCTAGAAACCTACAGCCTCACCTAGAACACTACAGCCTCATCTAGAACACTACAGCCAAACCTAGAACCCTACAGTCTCACCTAGAACCCTACAGTCTCACCTAGAACCCTACAGACTCACGTAGAACCCTACAGCCTCACCTAGAACCCTACAGCCTCACCTAGAAACTTACAGCCTCACCTAGAACCCTACAGCTTCTCCTAGAACCCTACAGCCTCACCTAGAAACCTACAGCCTCACCCAGAACTCTACAGTCTCACCTAGAACACTACAGCCTCACCTAGAACCCTACAGTCTCACCTAGAACCCTACAGTCTCACGTAGAACCCTACAGCCTCACCTAGAACCCTACAGCCTCACCTAGAAACTTACAGCCTCACCTAGAACCCTACAGCCTCTCCTAGAACCCTACAGCCTCACCTAGAAACCTACAGCCTCACCCAGAACTCTACAGTCTCACCTAGAACACTACAGCCTCACCTAGAACCCTACAGGATCACCTAGAACCCTACAGCCTCACCTAGAACACTACAGTCTCACCTAGAACCCTACAGTCTCACCTAGAACCCTACAGTCTCACCTAGAACCCTACAGTCTCACGTAGAACCCTACACCCTTACCTAGAACCCTACAGCCTCACCTAGAACCCTACAGCCTCACCTAGAACCCTACAGCCTAACCTAGAACCCTACAGCCTCACCTAGAACACTACAGCCTCACCTAGAACCTTACAGCCTAACCTAGAACACTACAGCCTCACCTAGAACCCTACAGCCTCACCTAGAACCCTACAGCCTCACCTAGAACCCTACAGCCTCACCTAGAACACTACAGCCTCACCTAGAACACTACAGCCTCACCTACAACCCTACAGCCTCAACTACAACCCTACAGCCTCACCTAGAACCCTACAGCCTCACCTAGAACACTACAGCCTCACCTAGAACCCTACAATCCTCACCTAGAACCCTACAGCCTCACCTAGAACACTACAGCCTCACCTAGAACCCTACAGCCTCACCTAGAACCCTACAGCCTCACCTAGAACACTACAGTCTCACCTAGAACCCTACAGTCTCACCTAGAACCCTACAGTCTCACGTAGAACCCTACACCCTTACCTAGAACCCTACAGCCTCACCTAGAACCCTACAGCCTCACCTAGAACCCTACAGCCTAACCTAGAACCCTACAGCCTCACCTAGAACACTACAGCCTCACCTAGAACCTTACAGCCTAACCTAGAACACTACAGCCTCACCTAGAACCCTACAGCCTCACCTAGAACCCTACAGCCTCACCTAGAACCCTACAGCCTCACCTAGAACACTACAGCCTCACCTAGAACAATACAGCCTCACCTACAACCCTACAGCCTCAACTACAACCCTACAGCCTCACCTAGAACCCTACAGCCTCACCTAGAACACTACAGCCTCACCTAGAACCCTACAATCCTCACCTAGAACCCTACAGCCTCACCTAGAACACTACAGCCTCACCTAGAGCCCTACAGCCTCACCTAGAACACTACAGCCTCACCTAGAACACTACAGCCTCACCTAGAACCCTACAGCCTCACCTAGAACACTACAGCCTCACCTAGAACCCTACAGCCTCACCTAGAACCCTACAGCCTCACCTAGAACACTACAGCCTCACCTAGAACCCTACAGCCTCACCTAGAACCCTACAGCCTCACCTAGAACACTACAGCCTCACCTAGAACCCTACAGCCTCACCTAGAACACTACAGCCTCACCTAGAACCCTACAGCCTCACCTAGAACCCTACAGCCTCACCTAGAACACTACAGCCTCACCTAGAACCCTACAGCCTAACCTAGAACCCTACAGCCTCACCTAGAACACTACAGCCTCACCTAGAACCCTACAGCCTCAACTAGAGCCCTACAGCCTCACCTAGAACTCTACAGTCTCACCCAGAACTCTACAGCCTCACCTAGAACCCTACAGCCTAACCTAGAACCCTACAGCCTCAACTACAACCCTACAGCCTCACCTAAATCCCTACAGCCTCAACTACAACCCTACAGCTTCACCTAAAACCCTACAGCCTCAACTACAACCCTACAGCTTCACCTAGAACCCTACAGCCTCACCTAAAACCCTACAGTCTAAACTAGAACCCTAGAGCCTCAACTACAACCCTACAGCCTCACCTTGAATCCTACAGCCTCAACTACAACCCTACAGTCTCACCTAGAACCCTAAAGCCTCAACTACAACCCTACAGCCTCACCTAAAACCCTACAGTCTCACCTAGAATTCTACAGTCTCACCTAGAACCCTACAGTCTAACCTAGAACCCTACATCCTCGCCTAGAACCCTGCAGTCTAACCTAAAACCCTACAATCTTACCTAGACCCCTACAGTCTCACCTAGAACCCTACAGCCTCACATAGAACCCTGCAGTCTCACATAGAATTCTACAATCTCACCTAGAACCCTGCAGTCTCACCTAGAACCCTACAATCTCACCTAGAACCCTACAGCCTCATATAGAACCCAACAGCCTAACCTAGAACATTACAGACTCATCTAGAACCCAAAAGACTAACCTAGAACATTACAGCCTCATCTAGAACCCTACAGCCTAACCTAGAACATTACAGCCTCATCTAGAACCCTACAGCCTCACCTAGAGCATTACAGCCTCATCTAGAACCCAACATTCCAACCTAGAACATTACAGCCTCATCTAGAACCCAACATTCTAACCTAGAACATTACAGCCTCATCTAGAACCCTGCAGCCTCACCTAGAACATTACAGACTCATCTAGAACCCAACAGTCAAACCTAGAACATTACAGACTCATCTAGAACCCAACAGTCTAACCTAGAACATTACAACCTCATGTAGAATCCTACAGTCTCACCTAGAACCCTACAGTCTCACCTAGAACCTTACAGTCTGACCTAGAACCCTACAGTCTCACCTGGAACCCTACAGTCTCACCTAGAACCCTACAGTCTCACCTAGAACCATACAATCTCACATAGAACCCTACAGTCTCGCCTAGAACCCTACAGACCACCTAGAAACCTGCAATCTCACCTAGAACCCTACAGTCTCACCTGGAACCCTACAGTCTCACCTAGAACCTTACAGTCTCACCTAGAACCCTACAGTTTCACCTGGAACCCTACAGTCTCACCTAGAACCTTACAGTCTCACCTAGAACCCTACAGTTTCACCTGGAACCCTACAGCCTCACCTAGAACCCTACAGCCTCACCTAGAACCCTACAGTCTCTCCTAGAACCCTACAGCCTCATCTAGAATCTTGCAGTCTCACCTAGAACCCTACAGCCTAACCTAGAAGCCTATAGGCTCACCTAGAACCATACAGTCTAACCTAGAACCATACAGCCTCACCTAGAACACAACAGCCTCACCTAGAACCCTATAGTCTCACCTAGAACACTACAGCCTCACCTAGAACCCTAGAGCCTCACCTAGAACCCTTCAGCCTCACCTAGAACACTACAGCATCACCTAGAACACTAGAGCCTCACCTAAAACCCTACAGTCTCACATAGAACCCTACAGCCTCAACTACAACCTACACCCTCAACTCCCACCATACAGTCTCACCTAGAACCCTACAGCCTCACCTAGAACCCTACAGCGTCAACTAGAACCCTACAACCTCAACTACAACCCTACAGCCTCAACTAGAACCCTACAGCCTCAACTAAAACCCTACAGCCTCACCTAGAACCCTATAGCCTCAACTACAACACAACAGCCTCACCTAGAACCCAACAGTATCAACTACAACCCTACAGTCTCACCTAGAACCCTACAGCCTCAACTACAACAATACAGCCTCACCTAGAACCCTACAGCCTCACCTAAAACCCTACAGCCTCACCTAGGAACCTACAGCATCAACTAGAACCCTACAGCCTCAACTACAACCCTACAGCTTCACCTAGAACCCTACAGAGTCAACTACAACCCTACAGCCTCACCTAAAACCCTACAGCCTCACCTAAAACCCTACAGCCTAAACTACAACCCTACAGCCTCATCTAGAACACGACAGCCTCACCTAGAAGCCTTCAGCCTCACCTGGAACCCTACAGTCTTGCCTAGAAACCTACAGTTTCACCTAGAACCCTGCAGTCTCACCTAGAACCTTACAGCCTCACCTACAACCCTACATCCTCATCTACAACCCTGAAGTCTCACCTAGAACCCTTCAATCTCACCCATAACTATGCAGTCTCACCTAGAACCCTACAGTCTCACCTAGAATATTACAGTCTCACCTAGAACCTAGCAGTCTAACCTAGAACATTACAGCCTCATCTAGAACCCTACAGTCTCAGCTAGAACCCTACAGCCTCAACTAGAACATTACAGCCTCATCTAGAACCCTACAGTCTCACCTAGAACCCTACAGCCTTACCTAGAACATTACAGCCTCATATAGAACACTACAGCCTCACATAGAACATTACCGACTCATCTAGAACCCAACAGTCTCACCTAGAACATTACAGACTCATCTAGAACCCAACAGTCTCATTTAGAACATTACAACCTCATGTAGAACCCTACAGTCTCACCTAGAACCCTACAGTCTCACCTAGAACCCTATAGTCTCACGTAGAACCTTGCAGTCTCACGTAGAACCCTAGAGTCTCACATGGAATCTTGCAATTTCACCTAGAACCTTACAGTCTCACCTGGAACACTACAGGCTCACCTAGAAACCTGCAGTCTCACCTAGAACCCTACAGTTTCATCTAGAACCCTACAGTCTCACCTAGAACCCTACATTCTCACATGGAACCCTACAGTCTCACTTAGAACCCTACAGTCTCAAATAGAACCATACAGACTCACCGAGAAACCTGTAGTCTCACCTAGAACCCTACAGCCTCACCTAAAACCCTACAGACTCACCTAGAACCCTACAGACTCACCTAGGAACCTGCAATCTCACCTAGTACCCTACAGCCTCACCTAGAACCCTACAACCTAATCTAGAATCCTACAGTTTCACATGGAACCCTACAGTCTTACCTAGAACCCTACAGTCTCACCTAGAACCATACAGTCTCACATAGAACCCTACAGCCTCACCTAGAACCCTACAGTCTCACCTAGAGCCCTACAGAGTCACAGAGAAAAATACAGTCTCGCCTAGAACCCTACAGTCTCACGTAGAACCCTACAGTCTCACTTAGAGCCCTACAGAGTCACATAGAACCCTAAAGCCTCATCTAGACCCCTCCAGTCTCACCAAGAACCCTGCAGAATCATCTAGAAATTTAAAGCCTAATCTAGAACACTACTGTCTCAATTAGAACATTACAGCCTCATCTAGAACCCTACAGCCATATCTAGAACACTCCAGTCTCATCTAGAACACTACAGACATATCTAGAACCCTACAGCCTCATCTAGAACGCTACAACCTCATCTAGAACTTTACAGCCTCATCTAGAACCCTACCGTCTCACCTAGAATACTACGGTCTCACCTAGAACCCTACAGCCTCATCTAGAACCCCAGAGTCGCATCTAGAAATTTACAGCCTCATCTACAACCCTCCAGTCTCACCTAGAACACTGCATTCTCACATAGAACCCTACAGCCGCACCCAGAACCCTACAGCCTCACCTAGAACCCTGAAGTCTCACCTAGAAGCCTGCAGCCTCACCTAGAACCATACAGTCTTATCTAGAATTCTACAGCCTCATCTAGAACCCTACAGTCTCGACTAGAACCCTACAGCCTCAACTAGAACACTACAGCCTCACCTAGAACCCTACAAAATCATCCAGAACCCTACACCTTCATCTAGAACCCTCCAGTCTCACCTAGAACCCTAAAGCCTCATCTAGAACACTACAGCCTCATCTTGAACACTACAGCCTCACCTAGAACCCTACAGCCTCACCTAGAACACTACAGCCTCACCTACAACCCTACAACATCATCTAGAACCCTACAACCTCATCTAGAACCCTCCAGTCTCACCTAGAACCCTACAGCTTCATCTAGAACATTACAGCCTCAACTAGAACCTTACAGCCTCATCTAGAACACTACAGTCTCATCTAGAACACTATAGCCTCCTCTAGAACACTACAGCCTCACCTAGAATATTACAGCCTCACCTAGAACACTACTTCCTCACCTAGAACACTACTTCCTCACCTAGAACACGACAGTCTCACCTAGAACCCTACAGCCTCATCTAGAACACTGCAGCCTCACCTAGAACATTACTTCCTCACCTAGAACACGACAGTCTCACCTAGAACCTTCCAGTCTCACCTAGAACCCTCCAGCCTCATCTAGAACACTACGGCCTAATCTAGAACACTGCAGCCTCATCTAGAACAATACAGTCTCAACTAGAACACTACTTCCTCACCTAGAACCCTACAGCCTCACCTAGAACCCTGCAGCCTCATCTAGAACACTAAAGTCTCACCTAGAACACTACTTCCTCACCTAGAACCCTACAGCCTCACCTAGAACCCTGAAGCCTCATCTAGAACACTAAAGCCTCATCTAGAACACTACTACCTTATCTAGAAGACTACAGCCTCACCTAGAACCCTGAAGCCTCACCCAGAACCCTACAGCCTCACCTAGAACACTACAGCCTCACCTAGAACCCTACAGTCTCACTTAGAACCCTACAGCCTTATCTAGAATTCTTTAGCCTCATCGAGAAACCTACAGTCTCACCTAGAAACCTACACCCTCACCTAGAACCCAACAGCTCCATCTAGAACTCTACAGCCTCATCTAAAACCCTCCAGTCTCACCTAGAACCCTACAGCCTCGCTGATTGACCTTCTAGAACACTACAGCCTCACCTACAACATTACAGCCTCATCTAGAACCCTACAGCCTCACCTAGAACCCTACAGCCTCACCTAGAACCCTACAGTCTCACCTAGAACCCTACAGTTTCACCTAGAACCCTACAGTCTCACCTACAACCCTACAGTCTCACCTAGAACCATACAGTAGTCCTAGAAGCCTGCAGTCTCACCTAGAACCCTAAAGTCTCATCTAGAACCCTTTAG
The DNA here is from genome assembly GCF_038502225.1 of Cherax quadricarinatus. Lineage (NCBI taxonomy): Eukaryota > Metazoa > Arthropoda > Malacostraca > Decapoda > Parastacidae > Cherax > Cherax quadricarinatus. The sequence goes on from NW_027195035.1 coordinate 926,351, forward strand.
CCTCACCTAGAACCCTACGAAATCATCTAAAACACTGCAGTCTCACCTACAACCCTATACTCTCATCTAGAACCCTTAGACCTCCCATATAACCCTACAACCTCATCTAGAACACTATGGTCTCACCTAGAACCATACTGTGTCATGTACAACACTACAGCATCACCTAGAACCCTACAGTCTCATCTAGAACACAACACCCTCACCTAGGACTCAACAGTCTCACCTAGAACCCTACAGACTCACCTAGAAACCTGCAGTCTCTCCTAAAACTTTACAGCCTCACCTAGAATACTGCAAAATCACATAGAACCCTACAACCTCATCTAGAACACTACAGCCTCATCTAGAACACTACAGCCTCACCTAGAATATTACAGCCACATCTAGAGCATCTCAACCTCATCTAGAACCCTAAAGCCTCATCTAGAACCCTAAAGCCTCATCTACAACACTACGGCCTCGTCTAGAACACTACATCCTCACCTAGAACCCTACATCTCACCTAGAATATTACAGCCTCATCTAGAACACTACTTCCTCACCTAGAACCTTACAGCCTCACCTAGAACATTACAGCCTCATCTAGAACACTAAGGCCTCGTCTAGAACACTACAGCCTCATCTAGAACTCTACAGCCTCATCTAGAACCCTACAGCCTCATCTAAAATCCTACATCCTCTTCAAGAACCCTACAGCCTCATCTAGAACCCTCCAATCTCACCTAGAACCCTAGAGACTCATCTAGAAACCCACAGCATCACCAGAAATTTACAGCCTCTTCTAGAACCCTACAACCTCAACTAGAACCTTACAGCCTCACCTAGAACACTACACCCTCATCTAGAAATCTACAGCTTCATCTAGAACCCTACAGTCTCACCTAGAACTCTACAGCCTCACCTAGAACACTACAGCCTCATCTAGAACACTACAGCCTCACCTAGAACACTACAGCCTCACCTAGAACACTACAGCCTCACCTAGAACACTACAGCCTCACCTAGAACACTACAGCCTCACCTAGAACACTACAGCCTCATCTAGAACACTACAGCCTCATCTAGAACACTACAGCCTCACCTAGAACACTACAGCCTCACCTAGAACACTACAGCCTCACCTAGAACACTACAGCCTCACCTAGAACCCTACAGCCTCATCTAGAACCCTTCAGTCTCACCTAGAACCCTACAGCCACATCTATAACACTACAGCCTCACCTAGAACCTTACAGCCTCATCTAGAACCCTTCAACCTCACCTAGAACCCTCCAGTCTCATCTAGAACCCTACAGCCTCACCTAGAACACTACAGCCTCATCTAGAACATAACAGTCTCTCCTAGAACCCTACAGTCTCACCTAGAACCATACAGTAGTCCTAGAACCCTGCAGTCTCGCCTAGAACCCTGAAGTCTCATCTAGAACCCTTCACCCTCACCTAGAACCCTACAAAATCATCTAGAACACTGCAGTGTCACCTGGAACCCTACACTCTCATCTAGAACCCTTAAACCTCACATATAACTCTACAACCTCATCTAGAACACAATGGTCTCACCTAGAAACCTACTGTGTCATGTACAACACAACAGCCTCACCTAGAACACTACAGTCTCATCTAGAACACAACAGCCTCACCTAGAACACTACAGCCTCACCTAGAACACTACAGTCTCATCTAGAACACAACAGCCTCACCTAGAACACTACAGCCTCACCTAGAACCCTACAGTCTCACCTAGAACCCTACAGTCTCACCTAGAACCCTACAGTCTCACCTAGAACACTACAGTCTCATATAGAACACAACAGCCTCACCTAGAACACTACAGCCTCACCTAGAACCCTACAGTCTCACCTAGAACCCTACAGTCTCACCTAGAACCCTACAGTCTCACCTAGAACACTACAGCCTCATCTAGAACACAACAGCCTCACCTAGAACACTACAGCCTCACCTAGAACCCTACAGTCTCACCTAGAACCCTACAGTCTCACCTAGAACCCTACAGTCTCACCTAGAACACTACAGTCTCATCTAGAACACAACAGCCTCACCTAGAACACTACAGTCTCATCTAGAACACTACAGTCTCATCTAGAACACTACAGCCTCATCTAGAACACTACAGTCTCATCTAGAACAATACAGTCTCATCTAGAACACTACAGTCTCACCTAGAACACTACAGTCTCATCTAGAACACAACAGCCTCACCTAGAACACTACAGTCTCATCTAGAACACTACAGCCTCATCTAGAACACTACAGTCTCATCTAGAACACTACAGTCTCATCTAGAACACTACAGTCTCACCTAGAACACTACAGTCTCATCTAGAACACTACAGTCTCATCTAGAACACTACAGTCTCATCTAGAACACTACAGTCTCATCTAGAACACTACAGCCTCATCTAGAACACTACAGCCACATCTAGAACACTACAGCCTCATCTAGAACACTACAGTCTCACCTAGAACACTACAGCCTCATCTAGAACACTACAGTCTCACCTAGAACCCTACAGCCTCATCTAGAACACTACGGCCTAATCTAGAACACTACGGCCTCATCTAGAACACTACAGCCTCATCTAGAATATTACAGCCTCATCTAGAACACTTCGGCGTCATCTAGAACCCTAAAGCCTCATCTAGAACACTACAGCCTCATCTAGAACACTACAGCCTCATCTAGAACACTACAGCCTCATCTAGAACACTACAGCCTCATCTAGAACACTACAGCCTCATCTAGAACACTACAGCCTCATCTAGAACACTACAGCCTCATCTAGAACACTACAGCCTCATCTAGAACACTACAGCCTCATCTAGAACACTACGGCCTCATCTAGAACACTACAGCCTCATCTAGAACACTACAGCCTCATCTAGAACACTACAGCCTCATCTAGAACACTACAGCCTCATCTAGAACACTACAGCCTCATATAGAACCCTACAGCTTCACCTAAAACTCTACAATCTCATCTAGAACCTTAACAGCCTGATCTAGAACACTACAACCTCACCTAGAACCTTGCAGCCTCATCTAGAACGCTACAGCCTCACCTAGAACACTACGGTCTCACCTAGAACACTACAGCCTCATCTAGAACACTACAGCCTCATCTAGAACACTACAGCCTCATTTAGAACACTACAGCCTCATCTAGAACACTACAGCCTCATCTAGAACACTACATCCTCATCTAGAACCCTACAGTCTCACCTAAAACATTACAGCCACATCTAGAACCCTACAGATTCATCTAGAACCCTTCAGTCTCACCTAGATCCTTACAATCTCATCTAGAACCCTACAGCCTCATCTAGAACCCTACAGCCTCAACTAGAACACTACGGCCTCATCTAGAACCCTACAGATTCATCTAGAACCCTTCAGTCTCACCTAGATCCTTACAATCTCATCTAGAACCCTACAGCCTCATCTAGAACCCTACAGATTCATCTAGAGCACTTCAGCCTCACCTAGAACCTTACAATCTCATTTAGAACCCTGCAGCCTCATCTAGAACCCTTCAGTCTCACCTAGAACGCTACGGCCTCATCTAGAACACTACAGCCTCATCTAGAACACTACAGCCTCATCTAGAACACTACAGCCTCACCTAGAACCCTACAGTCTCACCCAGAACATTACAGCCTCATCTAGAACACTACAGCCTCATCTAGAACACTGCAGTCTCATCTAGAACATTAGAGCCTCATTTAGAACACTACAGCCTCGAATAGAACCTTACAGCCTCATCTAGAACCCTACAGCCTCATCTAGAACACTGCAGTCTCATCTAGAACATTAGAGCCTCATCTAGAACACTACAGCCTCATCTAGAACACTGCAGTCTCATCTAGAACATTACAGCCTCGTCTAGAACACTACAGCCTCGCATAGAACCTTACAGCCTCATCTAGAACCCTACAGCCTCATCTAGAACACTGCAGTCTCATCTAGAACATTAGAGCCTCATCTAGAACACTACAGCCTCGAATAGAACCTTACAGCCTCATCTAGAACCCTACAGCCTCATCTAGAACACTGCAGTCTCATCTAGAACATTAACCTCACCTAGAACACTATAGAGTCACCTAGATTATTACAGCCTCACCTAGAACCCTACAGCCTTATCTAGAGCACTACAGCCTCATCTAGAACACTACAGCCTCATCTAGAACCCTACAGCCTAAACTAGAACCCTACAGCCTCATCTAGATCACTACAGTCTCACCTAGAACACTGCAGTCTCACCTAGAACACTGCAGCCTCACCTAGAACATTACAGCCTCACCTAGAACACTGCAGCCTCACCTAGAACACTACAGCCTCACCTAGAACATTACAGCCTCACCTAGAACATTACAGCCTCACCTAGAATATTACAGTCTCACCTAGAACATTACAGCCTCACCTAGAACATTACAGCCTCACCTAGAACATTACAGCCTCACCTAGAACATTACAGCCTCACCTAGAACATTACAGCCTCACCTAGAACATTACAGCCTCACCTAGAACATTACAACCTCATCTAGAATACTACAGCCTCACCTAGAACACTACAGCCTCACCTAGAAAACTACAGTCTCACCTAGCACACCACAGCCTCACCTAGAACACTGCAGTCTCAGCTAGAACCCTCCAGTCTCACCTAGAACCCTCCAGTCTCACCTAGAACACTACGGCCTCTCCTAGAACACTACAGTCTCAACTAGAAGCCTGCAGTCTCACCTAGAACCCTACAGTCTCACCTAGAACACAACAGCCTCATCTAGAACACTACAGCCTCAGCTAGAACCCTACAGCATCATCTAGAACACTACAGCCTCATCTAGAAACGTACAGTCTCACCTAGAACCCTACAGCCTTATCTAGAACACTACAGTCTCACCTAGAACCCTACAGCCTCATCTAGAACACTACAGCCTCACCTAGAACACTACAGCATCACCTAGAACCCTACAGCCTCACCTAGAACACTACAGCATCACCTAGAACCCTACAGCCTCACCTAGAACACTACAGCCTCACCTAGAACACTACAGTCTCACCTAGAACACTACAGCCTCACCTAGAACACTACAGCCTCACCTAGAACCCTACAGTCTCACCTAGAACACTACAGCCTCATCTAGAACACTACAGCCTCACCTAGAACACTACAGCCTCATCTAGAACACTACAGCCTCATCTAGAACACTACAGCCTCATCTAGAACACCACAGCCTCATCTAGAACACTACAGCCTCACCTAGAACACTACAGCCTCACCTAGAACACTACAGCCTCATCTAGAACACTACAGCCTCACCTAGAACACTACAGCCTCATCTAGAACATTACAGCCTCACCTAGAACACTACAGCCTCACCTAGAACACTACAGCCTCACCTAGAACACTACAGCCTCACCTAGAACATTACAGCCTCACCTAGAACATTACAGCCTCACCTATAACATTACAGCCTCACCTAGAACACTACAGCCTCACCTAGAACCCTACAGTCTCACCTAGAACACTACAGCCTCATCTAGAACACTACAGCCTCACCTAGAACACTACAGCCTCACCTAGAACACTACAGTCTCACCTAGAACACTACAGCCCCACCTAGAACACTACAGTCTCACCTAGAACACTACAGCCTCACCTAGAACATTACAGCCTCACCTAGAACACTACAGCCTCACCTAGAACACTACAGCCTCACCTAGAACACTACAGCCTCACCTAGAACACTACAGCCTCACCTAGAACACTACAGCCTCACCTAGAACATTACAGCCTCATAGCCTCATCTAGAACCCTACAGCCTCTTCTAGAACACTACAGCCTCATCTAGAACACTACAGCCTCATCTAGAACACTACAGCCTCACCTAGAACACTACAACCTCACCTAGAACACTACAGCCTCACCTAGAACCCTACAGCCTCATCTAGAACACTACAGCCTCACCTAGGACCCTACAGCCTCACCTAGAACACTACAACATCACCTAGAACACTACAGCCTCAACTAGAACACTACAGTCTCACCTAGAACACTACAGCCTCACCTAGAACACTACAGTCTCACCTAGAACACTACAGCCTCACCTAGAACACTACAGTCTCACCTAGAACACTACAGCCTCATCTAGAACACTACAGCCTCACCTAGAACACTACAGCCTCATCTAGAACACTACAGCCTCACCTAGAACACTACAGCCTCATCTAGAACACTACAGCCTCATCTAGAACACTACAGCCTCATCTAGAACACTACAGCCTCATCTAGAACACTACAGCCTCATCTAGAACACTACAGCCTCATCTAGAACACTACAGCCTCATCTAGAACACTACAGCCTCATCTAGAACACTACAGCCTCACCTAGAACACTACAGCCTCACCTAGAACACTACAGCCTCACCTAGAACACTACAGCCTCACCTAGAACATTACAGCCTCACCTAGAACATTACAGCCTCACCTAGAACATTACAGCCTCACCTAGAACATTACAGCCTCACCTAGAACACTACAGCCTCACCTAGAACACTACAGCCTCACCTAGAACACTACAGTCTCACCTCGAACACTACAGCCTCACCTAGAACACTACAGCCTCACCTAGAACACTACAGTCTCACCTAGAACACTACAGCCTCACCTAGAACACTACAGTCTCGCCTAGAACACTCACTAGAACATTACAGCCTCACCTAGAACACTACAGAACACTACCTCACCTAGAACACTACAGCCTCACCTAGAACACTACAGCCTCACCTAGAACACTACAGCCTCACCTAGAACACTACAGCCTCACCTAGAACACTACAACCTCACCTAGAACACTACAGCCTCACCTAGAACACTACAGCCTCACCTAGAACACTACAGCCTCACCTAGAACACTACAGCCTCACCTAGAACACTACAGCCTCACCTAGAACACTACAGCCTCAACTAGAACACTACAGCCTCAACTAGAACACTACAGCCTCACCTAGAACACTACAGCCTCAACTAGAACACTACAGCCTCAACTAGAACACTACAGTCTCAACTAGAACACTACAGTCTCACCTAGAACACTACAGCCTCAACTAGAACACTACAGCCTCACCTAGAACACTACAGCCTCACCTAGAACACTACAGCCTCAACTAGAACACTACAGCCTCAACTAGAACACTACAGTCCCACCTAGAACACTACAGCCTCAACTAGAACACTACAGCCTCACCTAGAACACTACAGCCTCACCTAGAACACTACACTACTAGAACACTCAGCCTCTTAGAACACTACAGTCCCACCTAGAACACTACAGCCTCAACTAGAACACTACAGCCTCACCTAGAACACTACAGCCTCACCTAGAACACTACAGCCTCAACTAGAACACTACAGCCTCAACTAGAACACTACAGCCTCACCTAGAACACTACAGCCTCAACTAGAACACTACAGCCTCACCTAGAACACTACAGCCTCAACTAGAACACTACAGCCTCACCTAGAACAATACAGCCTTAACTAGAACACTACAGTCTCAACTAGAACACTACAGTCTCAACTAGAACACTACAGTCTCACCTAGAACACTACAGTCTCACCTAGAACACTACAGTCTCAACTAGAACACTACAGTCTCAACTAGAACACTACAGCCTCAACTAGAACACTACAGTCTCAACTAGAACACTACAGCCTCAACTAGAACACTACAGTCTCAACTAGAACACTACAGCCTCAACTAGAACACTACAGTCTCAACTAGAACACTACAGCCTCAACTAGAACACTACAGCCTCAACTAGAACACTACAGTCTCAACTAGAACACTACAGCCTCACCTAGAACACTACAGTCTCAACTAGAACACTACAGTCTCACCTAGAACACTACAGTCTCAACTAGAACACTACAGTCTCACCTAGAACACTACAGTCTCAACTAGAACACTACAGTCTCACCTAGAACACTACAGTCTCAACTAGAACACTACAGTCTCAACTAGAACACTACAGTCTCAACTACAACACTACAGTCTCACCTAGAACACTACAGTCTCAACTAGAACACTACAGTCTCAACTAGAACACTACAGTCTCAACTAGAACACTACAGTCTCAACTAGAACACTACAGTCTCAACTAGAACACTACAGTCTCACCTAGAACACTACAGTCTCAACTAGAACACTACAGTCTCAACTAGAACACTACAGTCTCAACTAGAACACTACAGTCTCACCTAGAACACTACAGTCTCAACTAGAACACTACAGTCTCAACTAGAACACTACAGTCTCAACTAGAACACTACAGTCTCACCTAGAACACTACAGTCTCACCTAGAACACTACAGTCTCAACTAGAACACTACAGTCTCAACTAGAACACTACAGTCTCAACTAGAACACTACAGTCTCACCTAGAACACTACAGTCTCAACTAGAACACTACAGTCTCAACTAGAACACTACAGTCTCACCTAGAACACTACAGTCTCACCTAGAACACTACAGCCTCAAGTAGAACACTACAGTCTCAACTAGAACACTACAGTCTCACCTAGAACACTACAGCCTCACCTAGAACACTACAGTCTCAACTAGAACACTACAGTCTCACCTAGAACACTACAGCCTCAACTAGAACACTACAGTCTCACCTAGAACACTACAGCCTCAACTAGAACACTACAGCCTCACCTAGAACACTACAGTCTCACCTAGAACACTACAGTCTCAACTAGAACACTACAGTCTCAACTAGAACACTACAGTCTCACCTAGAACACTACAGTCTCAACTAGAACACTACAGCCTCAACTAGAACACTACAGTCTCAACTAGAACACTACAGTCTCAACTAGAACACTACAGTCTCAACTAGAACACTACAGTCTCAACTAGAACACTACAGTCTCAACTAGAACACTACAGTCTCAACTAGAACACTACAGTCTCAACTAGAACACTACAGTCTCAACTAGAACACTACAGTCTCAACTAGAACACTACAGCCTCACCTAGAACACTACAGTCTCAACTAGAACACTACAGTCTCAACTAGAACACTACAGTCTCAACTAGAACACTACAGTCTCACCTAGAACACTACAGTCTCAACTAGAACACTACAGCCTCACCTAGAACACTACAGCCTCAACTAGAACACTACAGCCCCACCTAGAACACTACAGTCTCAACTAGAACACTACAACCTCACCTAGAACACTACAGTCTCAACTAGAACACTACAACCTCACCTAGAACACTACAGTCTCAACTAGAACACTACAACCTCACCTAGAACACTACAGTCTCAACTAGAACACTACAGTCTCAACTAGAACACTACAGCCTCACCTAGAACACTACAGCCTCACCTAGAACACTACAGCCTCAACTAGAACACTACAGCCTCACCTAGAACACTACAGTCTCAACTAGAACACTACAGCCTCAACTAGAACACTACAGTCTCAACTAAACACTACAGTCTCAACTAGAACACCACAGTCTCAACTAGAACACTACAGTCTCAACTAGAACACTACAGTCTCAACTAGAACACTACAGTCTCAACTAGAACACTACAGTCTCAACTAGAACACTACAGTCTCAACTAGAACACTACAGTCTCAACTAGAACACTACAGTCTCAACTAGAACACTACAGTCTCAACTAGAACACTACAGTCTCAACTAGAACACTACAGTCTCAACTAGAACACTACAGTCTCAACTAGAACACTACAGTCTCAACTAGAACACTACAGTCTCAACTAGAACACTACAGCCTCAACTAGAACACTACAGTCTCAACTAGAACACTACAGTCTCAACTAGAACACTACAGCCTCACCTAGAACACTACAGTCTCAACTAGAACACTACAGTCTCAACTAGAACACTACAGTCTCAACTAGAACACTACAGTCTCAACTAGAACACTACAGTCTCAACTAGAACACTACAGCCTCAACTAGAACACTACAGCCTCACCTAGAACACTACAGTCTCAACTAGAACACTACAGCCCCACCTAGAACACTACAGTCTCACCTAGAACACTACAGTCTCAACTAGAACACTACAGCCTCAACTAGAACACTACAGTCTCAACTAGAACACTACAACCTCACCTAGAACACTACAGTCTCAACTAGAACACTACAGCCTCACCTAGAACACTACAGCCTCACCTAGAACACTACAGCCTCAACTAGAACACTACATCCTCACCTAGAACACTACAGTCTCAACTAGAAAACTACAGCCTCAACTAGAACACTACAGTCTCAACTAGAACACTACAGCCTCACCTAGAACACTACAGCCTCAACTAGAACACTACAGCCTCACCTAGAACACTACAGTCTCAACTAGAACACTACAGTCTCACCTAGAACACTACAGTCTCAACTAGAACACTACAGTCTCAACTAGAACACTACAGTCTCACCTAGAACACTACAGCCTCAACTAGAACACTACAGCCTCAACTAGAACACTACAGCCTCACCTAGAACACTACAGTCTCAACTAGAACACTACAGTCTCAACTAGAACACTACAGTCTCACCTAGAACACTACAGCCTCACCTAGAACACTACAGTCTCAACTAGAACACTACAGCCTCAACTAGAACACTACAGCCTCAACTAGAACACTACAGTCTCAACTAGAACACTACAGTCTCAACTAGAACACTACAGCCTCACCTAGAACACTACAGTCTCAACTAGAACACTACAGTCTCACCTAGAACACTACAGCCTCACCTAGAACACTACAGTCTCAACTAGAACACTACAGTCTCACCTAGAACACTACAGTCTCAACTAGAACACTACAGTCTCACCTAGAACACTACAGTCTCAACTAGAACACTACAGTCTCACCTAGAACACTGCAGTCTCACCTAGAACACTACAGCCTCACCTAGAACACTACAGTCTCAACTAGAACACTACAGCCCCACCTAGAACACTACAGCCTCACCTAGAACACTACAGCCCCACCTAGAACACTACAGTCTCACCTAGAACACTACAGTCTCAACTAGAACACTACAGTCTCACCTAGAACACTACAGTCTCACCTAGAACACTACAGTCTCACCTAGAACACTACAGTCTCACCTAGAACACTACAGTCTCACCTAGAACACTACAGTCTCACCTAGAACACTACAGTCTCACCTAGAACACTACAGTCTCAACTAGAACACTACAGTCTCACCTAGAACACTACAGCCTCAACTAGAACACTACAGCCTCAACTAGAACACTACAGCCTCACCTAGAACACTACAGTCTCAACTAGAACACTACAGTCTCACCTAGAACACTACAGCCTCACCTAGAACACTACAGTCTCAACTAGAACACTACAGTCTCACCTAGAACACTACAGTCTCACCTAGAACACTACAGTCTCAACTAGAACACTACAGTCTCACCTAGAACACTACAGTCTCACCTAGAACACTACAGTCTCACCTAGAACACTACAGTCTCACCTAGAACACTACAGTCTCACCTAGAACACTACAGTCTCACCTAGAACACTACAGTCTCACCTAGAACACTACAGTCTCAACTAGAACACTACAGCCTCAACTAGAACACTACAGCCTCAACTAGAACACTACAGCCTCAACTAGAACACTACAGCCTCAACTAGAACACTACAGTCTCACCTAGAACACTACAGCCTCAACTAGAACACTACAGCCTCAACTAGAACACTACAGCCTCAACTAGAACACTACAGCCTCAACTAGAACACTACAGCCTCAACTAGAACACTACAGCCTCAACTAGAACACTACAGCCTCAACTAGAACACTACAGCATCACCTAGAACACTACAGTCTCACCTAGAACACTACAGTCTCACCTAGAACACTACAGTCTCATCTAGAACACTACAGTCTCACCTAGAACACTACAGCCTCACCTAGAACACTACAGTCTCACCTAGAACACTACAGTCTCACCTAGAACACTACAGTCTCACCTAGAACACTACAGCATCACCTAGAACACTACAGTCTCACCTAGAACACTACAGCATCACCTAGAACACTACAGTCTCACCTAGAACACTACAGTCTCACCTAGAACACTACAGTCTCACCTAGAACACTACAGCATCACCAAGAACACTACAGTCTCACCTAGAACACTACAGCCTCATTTAGAACACTACAGTCTCACCTAGAACACTACAGTCTCACCTAGAACACTACAGCCTCAACTAGAACACTACAGCCTCAACTAGAACACTACAGTCTCACCTAGAACACTACAGTCTCAACTAGAACACTACAGCCTCAACTAGAACACTACAGTCTGAACTAGAACACTACAGCCTCAACTAGAACACTACAGCCTCACCTAGAACACTACAGCCTCAACTAGAACACTACAGTCTCAACTAGAACACTACAGTCTCAACTAGAACACTACAGTCTCAACTAGAACACTACAGCCTCAACTAGAACACTACAGTCTCAACTAGAACACTACAGTCTCAACTAGAACACTACAGCCTCAACTAGAACACTACAGCCTCAACTAGAACACTACAGCCTCAACTAGAACACTACAGCCTCAACTAGAACACTACAGCCTCAACTAGAACACTACAGTCTCAACTAGAACACTACAGCCTCAACTAGAACACTACAGCCTCAACTAGAACACTACAGCCTCAACTAGAACACTACAACCTCAACTAGAACACTACAGTCTCAACTAGAACACTACAGTCTCACCTAGAACACTACAGTCTCAACTAGAACACTACAGTCTCAACTAGAACACTACAGTCTCAACTAGAACACTACAGTCTCACCTAGAACACTACAGCCTCAACTAGAACACTACAGTCTCACCTAGAACACTACAGCCTGACCTAGAACACTACAGTCTCACCTAGAACACTACAGTCTCACCTAGAACACTACAGCCTCACCTAGAACACTACAGCCTCACCTAGAACACTACAGCCTCACCTAGAACACTACAGTCTCACCTAGAACACTACAGTCTCAACTAGAACACTACAGCCTCACCTAGAACACTACATTCTCAACTAGAACACTACAGTCTCAACTAGAACACTACAGTCTCAACTAGAACACTACAGTCTCACCTAGAACACTACAGCCCCACCTAGAACACTACAGTCTCACCTAGAACACTACAGCCCCACCTAGAACACTACAGTCTCACCTAGAACACTACAGTCTCACCTAGAACACTACAGCCCCACCTAGAACACTACAGCCTCACCTAGAACACTACAGCCCCACCTAGAACACTACAGTCTCACCTAGAACACTACAGCCCCACCTAGAACACTACAGTCTCACCTAGAACACTACAGTCTCACCTAGAACACTACAGCCCCACCTAGAACACTACAGTCTCACCTAGAACACTACAGCCCCACCTAGAACACTACAGTCTCACCTAGAACACTACAGCCCCACCTAGAACACTACAGTCTCACCTAGAACACTACAGTCTCACCTAGAACACTACAGCCCCACCTAGAACACTACAGTCTCACCTAGAACACTACAGCCTCAACTAGAACACTACAGTCTCACCTAGAACACTACAGTCTCACCTAGAACACTACAGCCCCACCTAGAACACTACAGCCTCACCTAGAACACTAGAGCCTCACCTAGAACACTACAGCCCCACCTAGAACACTACAGCCTCACCTAGAACACTACAGCCTCACCTAGAACACTACAGCCCCACCTAGAACACTACAGCCTCACCTAGAACACTACAGCCTCACCTAGAACACTACAGCCTCACCTAGAACACTACAGCCCCACCTAGAACACTACAGCCTCACCTAGAACACTACAGTCTCACCTAGAACACTACAGCCTCACCTAGAACACTACAGCCTCACCTAGAACACTACAGCCTCACCTAGAACACTACAGCCCCACCTAGAACACTACAGCCTCACCTAGAACACTACAGCCTCACCTAGAACACTACAGCCTCACCTAGAACACTACAGCCTCACCTAGAACACTACAGCCTCACCTAGAACACTACAGCCTCACCTAGAACACTACAGCCTCACCTAGAACACTACAGCCTCACCTAGAACACTACAGCCTCACCTAGAACACTACAGTCTCACCTAGAACACTACAGCCTCACCTAGAACACTACAGCCCCACCTAGAACACTACAGCCTCACCTAGAACACTACAGCCTCACCTAGAACACTACAGCCTCACCTAGAACACTACAGCCTCACCTAGAACACTACAGCCCCACCTAGAACACTACAGCCTCACCTAGAACACTACAGTCTCACCTAGAACACTACAGTCTCACCTAGAACACTACAGTCTCACCTAGAACACTACAGCCTCACCTAGAACACTACAGCCCCACCTAGAACACTACAGCCTCACCTAGAACACTACAGCCTCACCTAGAACACTACAGCCTCACCTAGAACACTACAGTCTCACCTAGAACACTACAGCCACACCTAGAACACTACAGCCTCACCTAGAACACTACAGCCTCACCTAGAACACTACAGCCTCACCTAGAACACTACAGCCTCACCTAGAACACTACAGCCCCACCTAGAACACTACAGCCTCACCTAGAACACTACAGTCTCACCTAGAACACTACAGTCTCACCTAGAACGTTGCAGTCTCATAGAACCCTACAGCCTCATCTAGAACACTATAGTCTCACATAGAACCCTACAGTCTCACGTAGAACCCTACAGTCTCATCTAGAACCCTACAGTCTCCTAAAACCCTACAGCCTCTTCTAGAACACTACAGTCTCACCTAGAACCTTCCAGTCTCACTTACAACACTACAGTCTCACCTAGAACCCTACAGCCTCATCTAGAACACTACAATCTCACCTAGAACATTACAGCCTTACCTAGAACCCTACAGCCTCACATAGAACCCTACAGTCACTCCTAAAATATTATAGTCTCACTTAGAACCCTTCAGCCTTACCTAGAAAGCTAGAGCCTAACCTAGAATATTACAGCCTCACCTAGAACCCTACAGCCTCACCTAAAACACTACAACCTCATCTAGAACACTACAGTCTCACCTAAAACACTACAACATCATCTAGAACACTACAGTCTCACCTAGAACCCTACAGTCTCATCTACAACCTTACAGCCTCATCTAGAATGCGGCATCCTCATTTAGAACCCTGCAGCCTCTCCTAGAACTCTTCAGACTCTCCTAGAACCCTACAGCCTCATCTAGAAATCTACAGCCTCACATAGAACCCTATAGTTTCACCTAGAACCCTAAAACCTAATCTAGAACACTACAGTCTCACCTAGAACAGTATAGTCTCACCTAGAACCCTACAGTCTCACCTAGAACTCTACAGTTTCATCTAGAACCCTCCAGTCTCATCTAGATCCATCCAGTCTCACCTAGAAACGTCCAGACTCACCTAGAAACCTCCAATCTCATCTAGAACCCTCCAGTCCCACCAAGAACCCTCCAATCTCATCTAGAACCCTCCAGCCTAACCTGGAACACTGCTGTCTCACCTAGAACCATCCAGTCTCACCTAGAACCCTCCAGTCTCACCTAGAACCCTGCAGTCTCGACTAGAACACTACAGTCTCACCTAGAACCCTCCACTCTCACTTAGAACCCTCCGGTCTCACTTAGAACTCTAGAGTCTCACCAAGAACCCTCCATTCTCACCTAGAATACTACAGCCTCATCTAGAACACTATAGTCTCATAGAAAACAGTACAGTCTCACCTAGAACCCTACAGCCTCATCTAGAACACTACAGCCTCATCTAGAACACTGCAGCCTCATCTAGAACACTACAACCTCACCTAGAACACTACAGCCTCATCTAAAACACTGCAGCCTCATCTAGAACCCTACAGCCTCACCTAGAACACTACTTCCTCACCTAGAACCCTACAGTCTCACCTAGAACCCTCCAGTCTCACTTAGAACCCTCCAGTCTCACCTAGAACACTACAGCCTCACCTAGAACACTACTTCCTCACCTAGAACCCTACAGTCTCACCTAGAACCCTCCAGTCTCACTTAGAACCCTCCAGTCTCACCTAGAACACTACAGCCTCACCTAGAACCTTACAGTCTCAATTAGCGCCCTACAGCCTCACCTAGAACCCTACAGTCTCACCTAGAACCCTCCAGTCTCACTTAGAACCCTCCAGTCTCACCTAGAACACTACAGCCTCACCTAGAACATTACAGCCTAACCAAGAACCTTGAAGCTTCACCTAGAACCCTGCTAAACCACCTAGAACCTTACAGTCTTATCTAGAATTATACAGCCTCAACTAGAACTCTACAATCTCACCTAGAAACCTACAGCCTCACCTAAAACCCTCCAGCCTCATCTAGAACTCTTCAGCCTCATCTAGAACACTACAGCATAATATAAAACCCTACAGTCTCACCTAGAACCCTCCAGTCTCACATAGAACACTACAGCCTCACATAGAACCCTACAGTCTTATCTAGAACCATACAGCCTCATCTAGAAGCCTACAGTCTCACCTAGAACCATCCAGTCTCACCAAGAACACCACAGCCTCATCTAGAAATCTACAGCCTCATCTAGAACCCTACAGCCTCATATA
Organism: Cherax quadricarinatus; assembly: GCF_038502225.1. Classification (NCBI taxonomy): domain Eukaryota; kingdom Metazoa; phylum Arthropoda; class Malacostraca; order Decapoda; family Parastacidae; genus Cherax; species Cherax quadricarinatus. Next base: position 943,071 of record NW_027195035.1, read on the forward strand.
GAACTTTACAACCTCATCTAGAACCCTACAGCCTTATCTAGAACACTACAGCCTCATCTAGAACACTACAGCCTCATCTAGAAAACTACAGCCTCAACTAGAACCCTACAGCCTCATCTAGAACACTACAGCCTCACCTAGAACACTGCAGTCTCACCTAGAACCCTACAGTCTTATCTAGAACACTACAGAATCATCTAGAACCCTACAGCCTCAACTAGAACCCTACAGCCTCATCTAGAACCCTACAGCTTCACCTAGAACACTACAGTCTCACCTAGAACCCTACAGTCTTATCTAGAACACTACAGAATCATCTAGAACCCTACAGCTTCACCTAGAACAATACAGCCTCACCTAGAACACTACAGCCTCACCTAGAGCACTACAACCTCACCTAGAACCCTACAGTTTCACCTAGAACGTTACAGTCTCATGGAACCCTACAGCCTCATCTAGAACCCTACAGTCTCCTAAAACCCTACAGCCTCTTCTAGAAACCTACAGTCTCACCTAGAACCCTACTCTCTCACCTCGAACCCTACAGTCTAACCTGGAACCCAACAGTCTCACCTAGAACCTTCCAGTCTCACTTACAACACTACAGTCTCACCTAGAACCCTACAGCCTCATCTAGAACGCTCCGGTCTCACCTAGAACCCTTCAGCCTTATCTAGAACACTACAGTCTCACCTAGAACCCTTAAGCCTCATCTAGAACACTACAGTCTCACCTAGAACATTACAGCCTTACCTAGAACCCTACAGCCTCACATAGAACTCTACAGTCACTCCTAAAATATTATAGTCTCACTTAGAACCCTTCAGCCTTACCTGGAAAGCTAGAGCCTAACCTAGAATATTACAGCCTCACCTAGAACCCTACAGCCTCACCTAGAACCCTACAACCTCATCTAGAACACTACAGCCTCACCTAGAACCCTTCAGTCTCACCTAAAACACTACAGCCTCATCTACAACCTTACAGCCTCATCTAGAATGCGGCATCCTCATTTAGAACCCTGCAGCCTCACCTAGAACCATACAGCCTCACCTAGAACCCCTCACCGTCACCTAGAACCCTACAGCCTTACCTAGAACCCTACAACCTCACCTAGAACACTATAGAGTCACCTAGATTATTACAGCCTCACCTAGAACCCTTTAGCCTCACCTAAAACACTACAGCCTCATCTAGAACACTACAGTCTCACCTAGAACCCTACAGCCTCATCTACAACCTCACACTCTCATCTAGAACCCTGCATCCTCATTTAGAACCCTACAGCAGCACCTAGAACCATACAGCCTCACCTAGAACTCTTCAGACTCTCCTAGAGCCTTACAGCCTCGTCTAGAACTCTACAGCCTCACATAGAACCCTATAGTTTCACCTAGAACTCTAAAACCTAATCTAGAACACTACAGTCTCACCTAGAACCCTACAGTCTCACCTAGAATCTTCCAATCTCAACTAGAACCCTCCAATCTCACCTAGAACCATACAGTCTTACTTAGAACCCTCCAGTCTCATCTAGAGCCCTCCAGTCTCACCTTGAGCCCTCCAATCTCATCTAGAACCCTCCAGTCTCACCTAGAACCCTCCAGCCTCATCTAAAACCCTACAGTCTTACTTAGAACCCTACAGCCTCATCTATAACCCTACAGCATCATCTAGAATCCTCCAGCCTCATCTAGAACCCTACAGCCTCATCTAGAACCTTTAAGTCTCACCTAGAACCCTTCAAACTCACCTAGAACCCTTCAAACTCACCTAGAGCCCTCCAATCTCATCTAGAACCCTCCAGTCTCACATAGAACAGTATAGTCTCAACTAGAACGCTACAGTCTCACCTAGAACTCTACAGTCTCATCTAGAACCCTCCAGTCTCATCTAGAACCATCCAGTCTCACCTAGAACCGTCCAGACTCACCTAGGAACCTCCAATCTCATCTAGAACCCTCCAGTCTCAAATCGAGCCCTCCAGTCTTACCTAGAACCCTCCAATTTCATCTAGAACCCTCCAGTCCCACCTGGAATCCTTCAGTCTCATCTAGAACCCTCCAGTCTCATCTAGAACCCTCCAGTCTCGCTTAGAACATCAGAGTTTCATCTAGAACCCTCCAGTCTGATCTAGAACTATCCAGTCTCACTTAGAACCCTCCAGTCCCACCAAGAACCCTCCAATCTCATCTAGAACCCTCCAGCCTAATCTAGAACACTGCAGTCTCACCTAGAACCCTCCAGTCTCACCTAGAACCCTACAGTCTCACCTAGAACCCTGCAGTCTCACCTAGAACACTACAGTCTCACCTAGAACCCTGCAGTCTCCACTAGAACACTAGAGTCTCACCTAGAACCCTCCAGTCTCATCTAGAACCCTCCAGTCTCACTTAAAACCCTCCACTCTCACCTAGAACACTACAGTCTCACCTAGAACAATGCAGCTTTACCTAGAAAATACAGTCTCACCTAGAACCCTTCAGTCTCACTTAGAACCCTCCAGTCTCACCTAGAACCCTGCAGTCTCGACTAGAACACTACAGTCTCACCTAGAACCCTCCACTCTCACTTAGAACCCTCCGGTCTCATTTAGAACTCTAGAGTCTCACCAAGAACTCTCCAGTCTCACTTAGAACCCTCCAGCCTCACCTAGAACCCTGCAGTCTCACCTAGAGCCCTCCAGTCTCACTTAGAACCCTACAGTCTCACCTAGAATACTAGAGACTCATCTAGAACACTAAAGCCTTCTCTAAAACACTACAGCCTCATCTAGAACACTACTTCCTCACCTAGAACCCTACAGTCTCACCTAGAACCATCCAGTCTCACTTAGAACCCTCCAGTCTCACCTAGAACACTACAGCCTCACATAGAACACTACAGTCTCACCTAGAACACTACAGCCTCACCTAGAACACTACAGCCTCACCTAGAACCCTACAGCCTCACCTAGAACACTACAGCCTCACCTAGAACACTACAGCCTCACCTAGAACACTACAGCCTCACCTAGAACACTACAGTCTCACCTAGAACACTACAGCCTCACCTAGAACACTACAGTCTCACCTAGAACACTACAGCCTCACCTAGAACACTACAGCCTCACCTAGAACACTACAGCCTTATCTAGAACACTACAGCCTCACCTAGAACACTACAGCCTTATCTAGAACACTACAGCCTCACCTAGAACACTACAGCCTCACCTAGAACCCTACAGCCTCACCTAGAACACTACAGCCTTATCTAGAACACTACAGCCTCACCTAGAACCCTACAGCCTCACCTAGAACCCTACAGCCTCACCTAGAACACTACAGCCTCACCTAGAACACTACAGCCTCACCTAGAAACCTACAGCCTCACCTAGAACCCTACAGCCTCACCTAGAACACTACAGCCTCACCTAGAACACTACAGCCTCACCTAGAACCCTACAGTCTCACCTAGAACACTACAGCCTCACCTAGAACACTACAGCCTCACCTAGAACACTACAGCCTCACCTAGAACCCTACAGCCTCACCTAGAACCCTACAGCCTCACCTAGAACACTACAGCCTCACCTAGAACACTACAGTCTCACCTAGAACACTACAGCCTCACCTAGAACACTACAGTCTCACCTAGAACCCTACAGCCTCACCTAGAACCCTACAGCCTCACCTAGAACACTACAGCCTCACCTAGAACACTACAGTCTCACCTAGAACACTACAGTCTCACCTAGAACACTACAGCCTCACCTAGAACACTACAGCCTCACCTAGAACACTACAGCCTCACCTAGAACCCTACAGCCTCACCTAGAACACTACAGCCTCACCTAGAACACTACAGTCTCACCTAGAACACTACAGCCTCACCTAGAACCCTACAGCCTCACCTAGAACCCTACAGCCTCACCTAGAACACTACAGTCTCACCTAGAACCCTCCAGTCTCACCTAGAACACTCACTAGAACACTACAGTCTCACCTAGAACCCTACAGCCACACCTAGAACACTACAGCCTCACCTAGAACACTACAGTCTCACCTAGAACACTACAGTCTCACCTAGAACACTACAGCCTCACCTAGAACACTACAGTCTCACCTAGAACACTACAGCCTCACCTAGAACACTACAGTCTCACCTAGAACACTACAGCCTCACCTAGAACACTACAGTCTCACCTAGAACACTACAGTCTCACCTAGAACACTACAGTCTCACCTAGAACACTACAGTCTCACCTAGAACACTACAGCCTCACCTAGAACACTACAGTCTCACCTAGAACACTACAGTCTCACCTAGAACACTACAGCCTCACCTAGAACACTACAGTCTCACCTAGAACACTACAGTCTCACCTAGAACACTACAGCCTCACCTAGAACACTACAGCCTCACCTAGAACACTACAGCCTTATCTAGAACACTACAGCCTCACCTAGAACACTACGGCCTCACCTAGAACACTACAGTCTCACCTAGAACACTACAGCCTCAAGTAGAACACTACAGTCTCAACTAGAACACTACAGTCTCAACTAGAACACTACAGCCTCACCTAGAACACTACAGCCTCAACTAGAACACTACAGCCCCACCTAGAACACTACAGTCTCAACTAGAACACTACAGTCTCAACTAGAACACTACAGTCTCAACTAGAACACTACAGTCTCAACTAGAACACTACAGTCTCACCTAGAACACTACAGTCTCAACTAGAACACTACAGTCTCAACTAGAACACTACAGTCTCAACTAGAACACTACAGTCTCAACTAGAACACTACAGTCTCACCTAGAACACTACAGTCTCACCTAGAACACTACAGCCTCACCTAGAACACTACAGCCTCACCTAGAACACTACAGCCTCACCTAGAACACTACAGCCTTATCTAGAACACTACAGTCTCACCTAGAACACAACAGTCTCACCTAGAACACTACAGCCTCACCTAGAACACTACAGCCTTATCTAGAACACTACAATCTCACCTAGAACACTACAGTCTCACCTAGAACACTACAGCCTCACCTAGAACACTACAGCCTCACCTAGAACACTACAGCCTTATCTAGAACACTACAGTCTCACCTAGAACACTACAGCCTCACCTAGAACACTACAGTCTCACCTAGAACACTACAGCCTCACCTAGAACCCTACAGCCTCACCTAGAACACTACAGTCTCATTTAGAACCCTACAGCCTCAACTAGAACCCTACAGCCTCACCTAGAACACTACAGCCTCATTTAGAACCCTACAGCCTCACCTAGAACACTACAGCCTCACCTAGAACACTACAGCCTCACCTAGAACCCTACAGCCTCACCTAGAACACTACAGCCTTATCTAGAACACTACAGCCTCACCTAGAACACTACAGTCTCACCTAGAACACTACAGCCTCACCTAGAACACTACAGTCTCACCTAGAACACTACAGCCTCACCTAGAACCCTACAGCCTCACCTAGAACACTACAGTCTCATTTAGAACCCTACAGCCTCAACTAGAACCCTACAGCCTCACCTAGAACACTACAGCCTCATTTAGAACCCTACAGCCTCACCTAGAACACTACAGCCTCACCTAGAACACTACAGCCTCAACTAGAACCCTACAGCCTCATCTAGAACACTAAAGTCTCACCTAGAACCCTACAGCTTATCTAGGAAATTACAGCCTCATATAGAACCCTACAGTCTCATCTAGAATCCTACAGCCTCATCTAGAACACTACAGCCTCATCTAGAACACTATAGTATCACCTAGAACCCTGCATCCTCATCTAGAACACTACAGTCTCACCTAGAACCCTAAAGCGTCATCTAGAACAGCAGAGCCTCATCTAGAACACTACAGTCTCACCTAGATCCCTACAGCCTCACCTAGAAAACTACAGCCTCACCTAGAACACTACAGCCTCACCTAGAACATTACAGCCTCACCTAGAACAATACAGCCTCACCTAGAACATTACAGCCTCACCTAGAACAATACAGCCTCACCTAGAATACTCCAGTCTCACCTAGAACACTGCAGCCTCACCTAGAACATTACAGCCTCACCTAGAACAATACAGCCTCACCTAGAACATTACAGCCTCACCTAGAACAATACAGCCTCACCTAGAATACTCCAGTCTCACCTAGAACACTACAGTCTCACCTAGAGCACTACAGCCTCACATAGAATACTCCAGTCTCACCTAGAACACTACAGTCTCACCTAGAGCACTACAGCCTCACATAGAATACTCCAGTCTCACCTAGAACACTACAGTCTCACCAAGAGCACTACAGCCTCACCTAGAACATTACAGCCTCACCTAGAACAATACAGCCTCACCTAGAATACTCCAGTCTCACCTAGAAAACTGCAGCCTCACCTAGAACATTACAGCCTCACCTAGAACATTACAGCCTTACCTAGGACATTACAGCCTCACCTAGAACATTACAGCCTCACCTAGAACATTACAGCCTCACCTAGAACATTACAGACTCACCTAGAACATTACAGCCTCACCTAGAACATTACAGCCTTACCTAGGACATTACAGCCTCACCTAGAACATTACAGCCTCACCTAGAACAATACAGCCTCACCTAGAATACTCCAGTCTCACCTAGAACACTGCAGCCTCACCTAGAACATTACAGCCTCACCTAGAACATTACAGCCTTACCTAGGATATTACAGCCTCACCTAGAACATTACAGCCTCACCTAGAACATTACAGCCTCACCTAGAACATTACAGCCTCACCTAGAACATTACAGCCTCGCCTAGAACATTACAGCCTCACCTAGAACATTACAGCCTCACCTAGAACATTACAGCCTCACCTAGAACATTACAGCCTCACCTAGAACATTACAGCCTCATCTAGAATACTATAGCCTCACCTAGAACACTATAGCCTCACCTAGAACATTACAGCCTCACCTGGAACATTACAGCCTCATCTAGAATACTATAGCCTCACCTAGAACACTATAGCCTCACCTAGAACATTGCAGCCTCACCTAGAACATTACAGCCTCACCTAGAACATTACAGCCTCATCTTGAACACTACAGCCTCATCTAGAATACTATAGCCTCACCTAGAACACTATAGCCTCACTTAGAACATTACAGCCTCACCTAGAACATTACAGCCTCATCTAGAATACTATAGCCTCACCTAGAACACTATAGCCTCACCTAGAACATTACAGCCTCACCTAGAACATTACAGCCTCACCTAGAACATTACAGCCTCACCTAGAACATTACAGCCTCACATAGAACATTACAGCCTCACCTAGAACATTACAGCCTCATCTAGAATACTATAGCCTCACCTAGAACACTATAGCCTCACCTAGAGCATTACAGCCTCACCTGGAACATTACAGCCTCATCTAGAATACTATAGCCTCACCTAGAACACTATAGCCTCACCTAGAACATTACAGCCTCACCTAGAACATTACAGCCTCACCTAGAACATTACAGCCTCATCTTGAACACTACAGCCTCATCTAGAATACTATAGCCTCACCTAGAACACTACAGCCTCACCTAGAACATTACAGCCTCGCCTAGAACATTACAGCCTCACCTAGAACATTACAGCCTCACCTAGAACATTACAGCCTCTCCTAGAACATTACAGCCTCACCTGGAACATTACAGCCTCATCTAGAATACTATAGCCTCACCTAGAACACTATAGCCTCACCTAGAACATTACAGCCTCACCTAGAACATTACAGCCTCACCTAGAACATTACAGCCTCATCTTGAACACTACAGCCTCATCTAGAATACTATAGCCTCACCTAGAACACTACAGCCTCACCTAGAACATTACAGCCTCGCCTAGAACATTACAGCCTCATCTAGAATACTATAGCCTCACCTAGAACACTATAGCCTCACCTAGAACATTACAGCCTCACCTAGAACATTACAGCCTCACCTAGAACATTACAGCCTCACCTAGAACATTACAGCCTCACCTAGAACATTACAGCCTCACCTAGAACATTACAGCCTCACCTAGAACATTACAGCCTCACCTAGAACATTACAGCCTCACCTAGAACATTACAGCCTCACCTAGAACATTACAGCCTCACCTAGAACATTACAGCCTCACCTACAACATTACAGCCTCACCTAGAACATTACAGCCTCACGTAGAACATTACAGCCTCACCTAGAACATTACAGCCTCACCTAGAACATTACAGCCTCACCTAGAACATTACAGCCTCACCTAGAACATTACAGCCTCACCTAGAACATTACAGCCTCACCTAGAACATTACAGCCTCACCTAGAACATTACAGCCTCACCTAGAACATTACAGCCTCACCTAGAACACTACAGCCTCGTCTAGAATACTATAGCCTCACCTAGAACACTATAGCCTCACCTAGAACACTATAGCCTCACCTAGAACATTACAGCCTCACCTAGAACACTATAGCCTCACCTAGAACACTACACCCTCACCTAGAACACTACAGCCTCATCTAGAACACTACAGCATCACCTAGAACACTACAGCCTCACTTAGAACCCTTCAGCCTCATCTAGAACCCTCCAGTCTCATCTAGAACACTACAGTCTCACCTAGAACACTACAGTCTCGTCTAGAACCCTTCATCCTCATCTAGAACACTACAGCCCCATCTATAACACTACAGCCTCATCTAGAACACTACAGTCTCATCTAGAACCCTCTAGCATCACCTAGAACACAACAGTCTCACGTAGAACCCTGCATCCTCATCTAGAATCCTACAGCCTCTCCTAGAACCATTCAGCATCACCTAGAGCCCTTCAGCCTCACCTAGAACCCTACAGCCTCACCTAGGACCCTACAGCCTCACGTAGAACCCTGCATCCTCATCTAGAACCCTACAGCCTCTCCTAGAACCATTCAGCATCACCTAGAACCCTGCAGCCTCACCTAGATCTCTACAGCCTCACTTAGAACTCTACATTTTCACCTAGAACCCTACAGCCTCACCTAGAACCCTACAGCCTCACCTAGAACCCTTCAACCTCATCTAAAACAGTCTCACTTACAACCCTCCAGTCTCATTTAGAACCCTCCAGCCTCACCTTGAACCCTACAGTCTCACCTAGAACGTTACAGTCTCATAGAAACCTATAGCCTCATCTAGAACCCTATAGTCTCTCCTAGAACCATACAGTCTCACGTAGAACCCTACAGTCTCACCTAGAACCCTACAGTCTCACCTAGAACCCTTCAGCCTTATCTAGAACACTACAGTCTCACCTAGAACCCTTAAGCCTCATCTAGAACACTACAGTCTCACCTAGAACATTACAGCCTTACCTAGAACCCTACAGCCTCACATAGAACCCTACAGTCTCTCCTAAAATATTATAGTCTCACTTAGAACCCTTCAGCCTTACCTAGAAAGCTAGAGCCTAACCTAGATTATAACAGCCTCACCTAGAACCCTTCAGTCTCACCTAAAACACTACAGCCTCATCTACAACCTTACAGCCTCATCTAGAATGCGGCATCCTCATATAGAACCCTGCAGCCTCACCTAGAACCATACAGCCTCACCTAGAACCATTCAGTCTCACCTAGAACCCTTCAGCCTCACCTAAAACACTACAGCCTCATCTAGAACACTACAGTCTCACCTAGAACCCTACAGCCTCATTTACATCCTTTCAGCCTCATCTTGAACCCTGCATCCTCATTCAGAACCCTACAGCCGCACCAAGAATCATACAGCCTCACCTAGAACCCTTCAGACTCTCCTAGAACCCTACAGCCTCATCTAGAAAACTACAGCTTCGCAAAGAACCCTATAGTTTCACCTAGAACCCTAAAACCTAATCTAGAACACTACAGTCTCACCTAGAACCCTACAGTTTCACCTAGAATCTTCCAATCTCCCCTAGAACCCTCCAATCACACCTAGAACCATACAGTCTTACTTAGAACCGTCCAGTCTCATCTAGAGCCATCCACTCTCACCTAGAACCCTCCAATCTCGTCTAGAACGCTCCAGTCTCACCTAGAAAACTCCAGCCTCATCTAAAACCCTAGAGTCTTACTGAGAACCCTACAGCCTCATCTAGAACCCTCCAGCCTCATCTAGAACCCTCCAATCTCATCTAGAACCCTCCAGTCTCACCTAGAACCCTACAGTCTCACCTAGAACTCTACAGTCTCACCTAGAACTCTACAGTCTCATCTAGAACCATCAAGTCTCACCTAGAACCCTCCAGACTCGTCTAGAACCCTCCAATCTCATCTAGAACCCTCCAACTCACCTCGAGCCCTCCAATCTTACCTAGAACCCTGCAATCTCATCCAGAACCCTCCAGTCCCTCCTGGAATCCTTCAGTCTCATCTAGAACCCTCCAGTCTCATCTAGAACCTGCCAGTCTCAACTAGAACCCTCCAGTCTCACTTAGAACCCCACAGTCTCATCTAGAACCCTTCAGTCTCATCTAGAACTATCCAGTCTCACCTAGAACCATCCAATCTTTACAAGAGCCCTCCAATCTCATCTAGAACCCTCCAGCCTCACCTAGAACACTACGGTCTCACCTAGAACCCTCCAGTCTCACCTAGAACCGTACAGTCTCACCTAGAACCCTGAAGTCTCACCTAGAACACTGCAGTCTCACCTAGAACCCTGCAGTCTCCCCTAGAACACTACAGTCTCATCTAGAACCCTCCAGTCTCACTTAAAACCCTCCACTCACACCTAGAACACTACATTGTCACCTAGAACCCTGCAGCTTTACCTAGAACCATACAGTCTCACCTAGAACCTTTTAGTCTCACTTAGGGCCCTCCAGTCTCACCTAGTACCCTGCAGTCTCGCCTAGAACACTACAGTCTCACCTAGAACCCTCCACTCTCACTTAGAACCCTCCGGTCTCACTTAGAACTCTACAGTCTCACCAAGAGACCTCCAGTCTCACTTAGAATCCTCCAACCTCACCTAGAACCCTGCAGTCTCACCTAGAACACTACAGCCTCACTTAGAACCCTCTAGTCTCACCTAGAACACTACAGACTCATCTAGAACACTGCAGCCTCGTCTAGAACACTGCAGCCTCGTCTAGAACACTACAGCCTCATCTAGAACACTACAGCCTCATCTAAAACACTGCGGCCTCATCTAGAACACTACAGCCTCACCTAGAACACTACAGCCTCACCTACAACACTACTTCCTCACCTAGAACCCTACAGTCTCACCTAGAACCCTCCAGTCTCACTTAGAACCCTTCAGTCTCACCTAGAACCCTCCAATCTCACCTAGAACCCTCCAGTCTCACTTAGAACCCTCTAGTCTCACCTAGAACACTACAGACTCATCTAGAACACTGCAGCCTCGTCTAGAACACTGCAGCCTCGTCTAGAACACTACAGACTCATCTAGAACACTGCAGCCTCGTCTAGAACACTGCAGCCTCGTCTAGAACACTACAGCCTCATCTAGAACACTACAGCCTCATCTAAAACACTGCGGCCTCATCTAGAACACTACAGCCTCACCTAGAACACTACAGCCTCACCTACAACACTACTTCCTCACCTAGAACCCTACAGTCTCACCTAGAACCCTCCAGTCTCACTTAGAACCTTACAGTCTCACCTAGAACCCTCCATTCTCACCTAGAACCCTTCAGCCTCACCTAGAACCCTGCAGCCTCACCTAGAACCCTACAGCCTCACTTAGAACCCTAGTCTCATTTAAAATCCTTCAGTCTCACCTAGAACCCTCCAGTCTCACCTAGAACCCACCATTCTCACCTAGAATCTTATAGTCTCACCTATAAGCCTCCAGTCTCATCTAGAACCCTATAGTCTCACCTAGAACCCCCCAGTATCACCTAGAACCCTCCAACCTCATCTAGAATCCTCCAGTCTTACCTAGAACCCTCCGGCCTCACCTAGCACCCTACAGTCTCACCTAGAATATTACAGTTTCATAGAACCCTACATCCTCATCTAGAACCCTACAGCTTCTACTAGAACCCTACAGTCTCACCTAGAACTCTACAGTCTCACCTAGAACCCTACAATCTCACGTAGAACCCTACAGCCTTTCCCGGAACCCTGAAGCCTCATCTAGAACCCTACATTCTATCCTAAAACACTTCAATCTCACCTAGAACCCTACAGTCTCACGTACAGCACTACAGTCTCACCTAGAACCCTACAGTGTCACCTAGAACCCTCCATTCTCACCTAAAACTTTACAGTCTCACCTAGAAACCTACAGTCTCACCTAGTACACAACAGTCTCACCTAGAACCCTTCAGCCTCATCTAGAACACTACAGCCTCATCTAGAACGCTCCGGTATCACCTAGAACCCTTAAGCCTCATCTAGAACACTACAGCCTCACTTGGAACATTACAACCTTACCTAGAACCCTACAGCCTCACCTAGAACCCTACAGCCTCACCTAGAACCCTACAGCCTCACCTAGAACCCTACAGCCTCACCTAGAACCCTACAGTCTCACCTAAAATATTATAGCCTCACCTAGAACCCTTCAGCCTTACCTAGAAAACTACAGCCTCATCTAGAATATTACAGCCTCACCTAGAACCCTACAACCTCACATAGAACACTACAGTCTCTCCTAGAACCCTACAGCCTCATCTAGAACCTTACAGCCTCATCTAGAACTCTGCATCCTCATTTAGAACCCTACAGCCTCATCTAGAACCATACAGCCTCACCTAAAACCCTTCAGCCTCACCTAGAACTCTAGAGCCTCATCTAGAACTCTACAGCCTCACCTAGATCTCTACAGTTTCACCTAGAACCCTACAGCGTTACCTAGAACCCTGCAACCTCATCTAGAACTCTACAGTCCCACCTAGAACCCTCCAGTCTCACCTAGAATCCTCCAGTCTCACCTAGAAACCTCCAATCTCACCTAGAACCCTACAGTCTTACTTAGAACCCTCTAGTCTCATCTAGAGCCCTCCAGTCTCACCTAGAACCCTCCAGTCTCACCTAGAACCCTCCAGCCTCATCTAAAACCCTACAGTCTTACTTAGAACCCTACAGCCTCATCTAGAACCCTACAGCCTCCTCTAGAACTCTACAGCCTCATCTAGAACCTTACAACCTCATCTAGAACCCTACAAACTCTCCTTGAAACCTACAGTCTCACCTAGAACTCTACAGCCTCATCTAGATCTCTCCAGTCTCACCTAGAACCCTCCAGACTCACCTAGAACCCTCCAGTCTCACCTAGAACTCTACAGTCTCACCTACAACCCCCAGTTTCACTTAGAACCCTCCAGTCTCACTTAGAACCCTACAGTCTCATCTAGATCCCTCCAGTCTTATCTAGAACCATCCAGTCTCACCTAGAACCGTCCAGTCTCACTTAGAACCCACAAATCTCATCTAAAAACCTACAGTCTCACCTAGAACCCTCCAGTCTCTCCTAGAACCCTCCAATCTCATCTAGAACTCTCCAGTATCACCCACAACTCTTCAGTCTCATCTAGAAACCTCTAATCTCATCTAGAACCATCCAGTCTCATCTAGAACCTTCCAGTCTCACCTTGAACCCTACAGTCTCATCTAGAACCCTCCAGTCTTATCTAGAACCATCTAGTCTCACCTAGAACCCTGCAGTCTCACCTAGAACCTTCCAATCTCATCTAGAACCCTCCAGCCTCACCTAGAATACTACAGCCTCACCTAGAACCCTATAATCTCACTTAGAAACCTACAGTCTCACCTAGAATCCTGGAGTCTCTCCTAGAACCCTACAGTCTCACCTAGAATCCTGCAGTCTCACCTAGAACCGTACAGTCTCACCTAGAACCGTCCATTCTCACTTAGAACCCTCCAGTCTCACTTAGAACCCTCCAGCTTCACCTTGAACCCTACAGTCTCACCTAGAACACTACAGCCTCACCTAGAACACTATAGCCTCTCCTAGAACCCTACAGTCTCACTTAGAACCCTCCAGTCTCACTTAGAGCACTACAGCCTCACCTAGAACACTGCAGCCTCATCTAGAACCCTCCAGTCTCACCTAGAACCCTATAGTCTCTCCTAGAACCCTCCAGTCTCACCTAGAACCCTATAGTCTCACCTAGAACGCTACAGTCTCACCTAGAACCCTACAGTCTCTCCTAGGACACTATAGTGTCACCTAGAACTCTACAGTCTCGCCTATAACACTACAGCCTTACCTAGAACCCTACAGTCTCTCCTAGAACTTTACAGTCTCACCTAGAACCCTGCAATCTCACCTGGAACCCTACAGTTTCACCTAGAACCATACAGTCTCACTTAGAACCCTACAACCTCACCTAGAACTCTGCAACGTCACCTAAAACGTTGCAGCCTGAGCTAGAACTTCAATATCCTAGAACTTTGAATCGCACCTAGACTAGTATCCTCTAGCCTGTCCTAGATCCATCCAGCCTCACCTAGAACTTTCCAGACAAATCTAGAACCTTACAACCTCACCTAGAACTCTCCAAACTCACCAAGAACCCTCTAGACTCACCTAGAACCCTCTTGCCTCCTCTAGATCCATCCAGTCTCACCGAGAACCTTCCAGCCTCTCTTAGAACCCCCTTACTCATCTAGAACCTCTATAATTCTTTTAGAATCAATAGAACCCTCTTACTCACCTAGAATTAACCTGTAAGTCCTCTTGTTCTGCTAGAACTGCGTTAGAATACCATAGAACCCTCTGTTACTCACCTATAACTCCCCTAAAAATTCCATAGACCCTGCGTATTACTCTACTACAACTTCCCTAGTAGTGCCCTAGACTCTTCTTGCTCACCTAGAACATTTTTACTCGCCTAGAACTGCCCTAGAAGTACCCTAGCATCCTCTTAGTCACCTAGAAGTGCCCTACAATCCAGTATTACTCGCCTTGAACTGCCCTAGAAGTACCCTAGCACCCTCTTACTCACCTAGAAGTGCCCTACAATCCAGTATTACTCGCCTTGAACTGCCCTAGAAGTACCCTAGCACCCTCTTACTCACCTAGAAGTGCCCTACAATCCAGTATTACTCGCCCTGAACTGCCCTAGAAGTGCCCTAGCACCCTCTTACTCACCTAGAAGTGCCCTACAATCCAGTATTACTCGCCTTGAACTGCCCTAGAAGTACCCTAGCACCCTCTTACTCACCTAGAAGTGCCCTACAATCCGTATTACTCGCCTTGAACTGCCCTAGAAGTACCCTAGCACCCTCTTACTCACCTAGAAGTGCACTACAATCCAGTATTACTCGCCTTGAACTGCCCTAGAAGTACCCTAGCACCCTCTTACTCACCTAGAAGTGCCCTACAATCCAGTATTACTCGCCTTGAACTGCCCTAGAAGTGCCCTAGCATCCTCTTACTCACCTAGAAGTGCCCTACAATCCAGTATTACTCGCCTTGAACTGCCCTAGAAGTACCCTAGCACCCTCTTACTCACCTAGAAGTGCCCTACAATCCAGTATTACTCGCCTTGAACTGCGAGTGCCCTAGAATCTGGCATCACTCACCTAGAAGTGCTGTAGAATCCACTATTACTCATCTAGATCTGATCTAGAAGTGCCCCAGCATCTTACTCTCCAACAAGTGCACTAGAATGGGGTATCACTCGGGTAGAAGTGCTCTAGAACCCGATATTACTCACCTAGAACTAGGGTGGGCCAGCTTTCCATTCTAGCTGACAGACCCTTGAGAAAGATCTGATGTAAAAACAGCAACGTCTCAGAGTTGAGAAAGATGCTGTTGACATCTTCGTGAGAGGAGGGAGGTTTCTTGCTGGATGCTGCCATCTTGAACGGACGCAGGAAGCAACACACTAGAAGGTTTAACTGCTCCACGTACTCTTCCTCAGCCTCCACCATCCGGAACACCAGGCTGCAGGCAACAGTCACAGTGTCAGGGAACACCAGTGTCAGGGAACACCAGGCTGCAGGTAACAGTCACAGTGTCAGGGAGCACCAGTGTCAGGGAACACCAGGTTGCAGGTAACAGTCACAGTGTCAGGGAACACCAGTGTCAGGGAACACCAGGGTCAGGGAACACCAGGTTGCAGGTAGTCACAGTGTCACAAGTGTCAGGGAACAACGGTGTCAGGGAACACCAGGCTGCAGGTAACAGTCACAGTGTGAGGGAACAACAGTGTCAGGGAACACCAGGCTGCAGGTAACAGTCACAGTGTCAGGGAACAACGGTGTCAGGGAACACCAGGCTGCAGGTAACAGTCACAGTGTCAGGGAGCACCAGTGTCAGGGAACACCAGGTTGCAGGTAACAGTCACAGTGTCAGGGAGCACCAGTGTCAGGGAACACCAGGTTGCAGGTAACAGTCACAGTGTCAGGGAGCACCAGTGTCAGGTAACACCAGGCTGCAGGTAACAGTCACAGTGTCAGGAAACAACGGTGTCAGGGAACACCAGGTTGCAGGTAACAGTCACAGTGTCAGGGAACAACGGTGTCAGGGAACACCAGGCTGCAGGCAACAGTCACAGTGTTAGGGAACAACAGTGTCAGGGAACACCAGGCTGAGAGGCAACAGTCACAGTGTCAGGGAACAACAGTGTCAGGGAACAACAGTGTCAGGGAATACCAGGAACACCAGGCTGCAGGTAACAGTCACAGTGTCATGGAACAACAGTGTCAGGGAGCAACAGTGTCAGGGAACAACAGTGTCAGGGAACACCAGGCTGCAGGTAACAGTCACAGTGTCAGGGAACATCAGTGTCAGGGTACACCAGGCTGCAGGTAACACTCACAGTGTCAGGGAACATCAGTGTCAGGGAACACCAGGCTGCAGGTAACAGTCACAGTGTCAGGGAACATCAGTGTCAGGGAACACCAGGCTGCAGGTAACAGTCACAGTGTCAGGGAACAACAGTGTTAGGGAACACCAGGCTGCAGGCAACAGTCACAGTGTTAGGGAACAACAGTGTCAGGGAGCAACAGTGTCAGGGAACAACAGTGTCAGGGAACAACAGTATCAGGTAACACCAGGCTACAGGTAACAGTCACAGTGTCATGGAACAACAGTGTCAGGGAGCAACAGTGTCAGGGAACAACAGTGTCAGGGAACACCAGGCTGCAGGTAACAGTCACAGTGTCAGGGAGCACCAGTGTCAGGTAACACCAGGCTGCAGGTAACAGTCACAGTGTCAGGGAACATCAGTGTCAGGGAACACCAGGCAGAAGGTAACAGTCACAGTGTCAGGGAGCACTAGTGTCAGGGAACGCCAGGCTGCAGGTAACAGTTACAGTGTTAGGGAGCACCAGTGTCAGGGAACACCAGGCTGTAGGCAACAGTCACAGTGTCAGGGAACATCAGTGTCAGGGAACACCAGGCTGCAGGTAACAGTCACAGTGTCAGGGAGCACCAGTGTCAGGTAACACCAGGCTGCAGGTAACAGTCACAGTGTCAGGGAACATCAGTGTCAGGGAACACCAGGCTGAAGGTAACAGTCACAGTGTCAGGGAGCACTAGTGTCAGGGAACACCAGGCTGCAGGCAACAGTCACAGTGTCAGGGAACATCAGTGTCAGGGAACACCAGGCTGCAGGTAACAGTCACAGTGTCAGGGAACACCAGGCTGCAGGTAACAGTCACAGTGTCAGGGAACACCAGGCTGCAGGTAACAGTCACAGTGTCAGGGAACATCAGTGTCAGGGAACACCAGGCTGCAGGTAACAGTCACAGTGTCAGGGAGCACCAGTGTCAGGGAACACCAGGCTGCAGGTAACAATCACAGTGTCAGCGAGCACCAGTGTCAGGGAACACCAGGCTGCAGGCAACAGTCACAGTGTCAGGGAACAACAGTGTCAGGGAACACCAGGCTGCAGGTAACAGTCACAGTGTCAGGGAACATCAGTGTCAGGCTGGGAACACCAGGCTGCAGGTAACAGTCAGGGAACAACAGTGTCAGGTAACAGTCACAGCACATCAGTGTCAGGGAACACCAGGCTGCAGGTAACAGTCACAGTGTCAGGGAGCACCAGTGTCAGGGAACACCAGGCTGCAGGCAACAGTCACAGTGTCAGGGAACAACAGTGTCAGGGAACAACAGTGTCAGGGAACAACAGTGTCAGGGAACACCAGGCTGCAAGTAACAGTCACAGTGTCAGGGAACAACAGCGTCAGGGAACAACAGTGTCAGGGAACACCAGGGTGCAGGTAACAGTCACAGTGTCAGGGAACAACAGTGTCAGGGAACAACAGTGTCAGTGAACACCAGGCTGCAGGTAACAGTCACAGTGTCAGGGAACATCAGTGTCAGGGAACACCAGTGTCAGGGAACACCAGGCTGCAGGCAACAGTCACAGTGTCAGGGAACAACAGTGTCAGGGAACAACAGTGTCAGGGAACACCAGGCTGCAGGTAACAGTCACAGTGTCAGGGAGCACCAGTGTCAGGGAGCACCAGTGTCAGGGAACACCAGGCTGCAGGTAACAGTCACAGTGTCAGGGAACATCAGTGTCAGGGAACACCAGGCTGCAGGTAACAGTCACAGTGTCAGGGAACAACAGTGTCAGGGAACAACAGTGTCAGGGAACAACAGTGTCAGGGAACATCAGTGTCAGGGAACACCAGGCTGCAGGCAACAGTCACAGTGTCAGGGAACACCAGTGTCAGGGAACACCAGGCTGCAGGCAACAGTCACAGTGTCAGGGAACACCAGTGTCAGGGAACAACAGTGTCAGGGAACAACAGTGTCAGGGAACAACAGTGTCAGGGAACAACAGTGTCAGGGAACAACAGTGTCAGGGAACGCCTACTACCTCACCTACTACCACACCTACTACCTCACCTACTACCTCACCTACTACCTCACCTACTACCTCACGTACTGCCTCACCTACTGCCTCGCCTACTGCCTCACCTACTACCTCACCTACTACCTCACCTACTGCCTCACCTACTGTCTCACCTACTACCTCACCTACTACCTGACCTACTACCTCACCTACTGCCTCACCTACTACCTCACCTACTACCTCACCTACTGCCTCACCTACTACCTCACCTACTACCTCGCCTACTACCTCACCTACTACCTCACCTACTACCTCACCTACTACCTCACCTACTGCCTCACCTACTACCTCACCTACTGCCACACCTACTACCTCACCTACTACTTCACCTACTGCCTCACCTACTACCTCACCTACTGCCTCACCTACTACCTCACCTACTATTTCACCTACTACCTCACCTACTGCTTCACCTACTACCTCACCTACTACCTCACCTACTACCTCACCTACTACCTCACCTACTACCTCACCTTACTCCCACCCACTACCTCACCCACTGCCTCACCCACCACTCCACCCCACGTCCCACCCCACTGGCCTCACCCACTGCCTCACCTACTGCTCACCCACTGGCTCACCACTGCCCCACCCACTGTCTCACCCACGTTCACCCACCACCCCACGGCTCCCACCCCACTGCCTCACCCACTAACCACCCACTACCCACCCACTAATCCCACCCACCACCTCACACCTACTGGCCCTCACCCACTTCACCCTCACCCACTGTCCCACCCACTGCTCCCACCCACTGGCCTCACCCCACCGTCTCACCCACTGCCCCCACCCACTGCCCACCCCACCGCCCCCACCTCCACTGCCCCACCTACCACCCCACCCACACCACCCCACACTCACCTACCACCCCGCCTACCACCCCACCCACTTTCACCCCACCTCCACCGCCTCACCTACCACCCCACCTACTGCCCACCCATCGTCTTCACCTACTGCTCACTCCACTGCCTCACCCACTGCTCCCACCCACACCTCCCACCCACACCCGCCTACTACTCCCACCTACTCACCCCACCCACTGCCTCACCCACTCACCTCTTCTCTCTCTCTCTCTCTCTCTCTCTCTCTCTCTCTCTCTCTCTCTCTCTCTCTCTCTCTCCACACACACACACACAGCAGAGGCCAGATTTTCATTGCTTTCATCCTGACTTTATTAATAATAATAATAATAATAATAATAATAATAATAATAATAATAATAATAATAAATAAATAACTAGAATATTGATAATAACGCTGGATTGACGGTGGGTGGGTGGGCGGCTGGTGGTGGGCGGCGTTTGGTGGGCGTGGGCGGTGGGCGGTGGGTGGGTGGGAGGTTGGGCGGCGGCTGGAGAAACAATGAGAACACACGCGCTTCTCATTTGTTTTCTCGCCCTCTTCACCCACCGCCACCCACCGCCCACCACCCCATCCTTGGGTGAGTTAGGGGGGAGGAGAAGGAGGAGGGATGAGTAGGTGAGGGATGAGGAGGGGGGAATGAATCTGTGTTTGTCTTTGTAATCCTTGTGTGGGTGGGCTGGGTGGGATGGGTGGGTTGGATGGGTGGATGAGTGAGTGGGATGGCTGGGTGGGATTGTTGGGGGTAGAATCGTTACTACAGAGAAAACCTCCATGCTAAAAAGGCTCTTGATCTGAGGAAATGGAGTTAAATTCCAATCTTCTCCTCGGTTCTAACCTGCTTCAACCCCTCCCCATTCTGACCCATACTTCGTGTGACCCCAAACCGGTTTAGGTCCTTCTTTGAATTTAATAACAATAAAATGATGATGATGACAATAATAATAATAATAACTAATAATAATAGTAATAATAATAATAATAATAATAATAATAATAATAATAACAATAATAATACAATAATAATAATAATAATAATAATAATAATAATTAACAATAATATTAATAATAATAATAATAATAATAATAATAACAATAATAATAGCAATAATAATAATAATACAATAATAATAATAATAATAATACAATAATAATAATAAAAATAATCATAATAATAATATAATAATAATAATAATAATAATAATAATAATAATAATAATAATAATAATAATACAATAATAATAATAATAATAATAATAATAATAATAATAATAATAATACAATAATAATAATAATAATAATACAATAATAATAATAAAAATAATCATAATAATAATATAATAATAATAATAATAATAATAATAATAATAATAAAATAGATCAATCATGATGTCTAATCACACTGAATACAAATATAAAAATTTTAATAATAATAATGACTATCACTGATAATATATTATCAAGACATAGATTCAGACCCTTATTACTGATCACTGTCTTCAGTCCCTGTGATCTCTCACTGATACGAACTACTCTTCTATCCTATCTTAATAAACAACACTGTACTATCACTGTACTATCACTGTATTATCACTGTATTATCCTTATCCGTACTATCACTGTACTATCACTGTACTATCACTGTATTATCTATCCTGTACTATCACTGTACTATTACTGTACTATCACTGTATATCACTTTACTTATTACCTGTACTTATCACTGTATTATCACTGCATTATCACTGTACTCATCACTGTACTATCACCTGTACTATCACTGTATTATCACTGTACTATCACTGTACTATCACTGTATTATCACTGTACTATCACTGACTATTCTATCACTTGTACTAGCACTGTACTATCACTGTGTACACCTGTACTAGCACTGTACTATCACTGTGTACACCTGTACTAGCACTGTACTATCACTGTGTACACCTGTACTAGCACTGTACTATCACTGTGTACACCTGTACTAGCACTGTACTATCACTGTGTACACCTGTACTAGCACTGTACTATCACTGTACTAGCACTGTACTATCACTTCTTATCACTGTACTATCACTGTACTATCACTACTATCACTGTACTATCACTGTACTATCACTGTACTATCACTGTATTATCACGCACTATCACTGTACTATCACTGTACTATCACTGTATATCACTGTACTATCATGTACTATCCTGTACTATCACTTATTATCACTGTACTATCACTGTACTATCACTGTATTATCACTGTATTATCACTGTACTATCACTGTACTATCCTGTACTATCACTATCTATCACTGTACTATCACTGTACTATCACTGTACTATCACTGTATTATCACTGTACTATCACTGTACTATCACTGTATTATCCTATCTACTCCTGTACTATCACATAGACTATCACTGTACTATCACTGTATTATCACTGTACTATCACTGTACTATCACTGTACTATCACTGTATTATCACTGTACTATCACGTACTATCACTGTATTATCACTGTATTATCCTGTACTATCACTGTACTATCACTGTACTATCACTGTATTATCACTGTACTATCACTGTACTATCACTGTATTATCACTGTTCATTACTATCACTGTACTAGCACTGTACTATCACTGTGTACACCTGTACTATCACTGTACTATCACTGTGTACACCCGTACTAGCACTGTACTATCACTGTACTTATCACTGTACTATCACTGTACTATCACTATATCACTGTACTATCACTGTGTACACGTGTACTAGCACTGTACTATCACTGTACTATCACTGTAACCTATGCTATCCTGTACTATCACTCGTACTATCACTCGTATTATCACTGTACTATCACTGTACTATCACTGTATTACACTGTATTATCACTGTACTATCACTGTACTATCACTGTACTATCACTATTATTATCTGTCCCTATCACTGTACTATCACTGTATTATCACTGTACTATCACTGTACTATCACTGTACTATCACGTACATATCACTGTACTATCACTGTACTATCACCGTACTATCACTGTACTATCACTGTATTATCACTGTACTATCACTGTACATCACTGTATTATCACTGTACTATCACTGTACTATCACTGTACTATCACTGTACTATCACTGTACTATCACTGTACTATCACTTATCTATTATCACTGTACTATCACTGTACTATCACTGTATTGTCTATCACTGTATTATCACTGTACTATCACTGTACTATCACTGTATTATCACTGTACTATCACTGTACTATCACCGTACTATCACTGTATTATCACTGTAACTATCACTGTACTATCACTGTATTATCACTGTACTATCACTGTACTATCACTGTACTATCACTGTATTATCACTGTACTATCACTGTACTATCACTGTACTATCACTGTACTATCACTATTGTACTATCACTGTATTCGTATCACTGTACTATCACTGTACTATCACTGTATATCACTGTATTATCACTCGTACTATCACTGTACTATCACTGTATCTATATCACTGACTCTCACTGTACTATCACTGTACTATCACTGTACTATCACTGTACTATCACTGTATTAACACTAAACTATCAATGTAATATCACTGTATTATCACTGTACTATCACGTACTATCACTGTACTATCACTGTACTATCATTGTATCACTGTACTATCATTGTATCACTGTACTATCACTGTGTACACCTGTACTATCACTGTACTATCACTGTGTACACCTGTACTAGCACTGTACTATCACTGTGTACACCTGTACTAGCACTGTACTATCACTGTGTACACCTGTACTAGCACTGTACTATCACTGTATTATCATTGTACTATACTCTATCACTGACTATCACTGTACTATCACTGTGTACAACTGTACTATCACTGTACTATCTCTGTACTATCACTGTATTATCACTGTATTATCATTGTACTATCACCGTACTATCACTGTACTTATCACTGTATATCACTGTACTATCACTGTACTATCACTGTACTATCACTGTACTATCACTGTATTATCACTTTACTATCACTGTACTATCACCGTACTATCACTGTATATCACTGTACTATCACGTACTATCACTGTACTATCACTGTACTATCACTGTACTATCACTGTACTATCACTGTACTATCACTGTATTATCACTTACTATCACTGTACTATCACTGTACTATCACTGTATTATCACTGTATTATCACTGTACTATCACTGTACTATCACTGTATTATCACTACTATCACTGTACTATCACGTACTATCACTGTATTATCACTGTATTATCACTGTACTATCACGTACTATCACTGTACTATCACCGTATTATCACTTTATCTTATCACTGTACTATCACGTATATCACTGTACATCACGTACTATCACTGTACTATCACTGTACTATCACTGTACTATCACCGTACTATCACTGTATTATCACTATATCACCGTACTATCACTGTAGCTATCACCGTACTATCACTGCATTATCACTTACTATCACTGTACTATCACTGTATTTATCACTCTACTATCACTGTATATCACTGTACTATCACCGTATTATCACTCATTATCACTGTACTATCACTGTACTATCATTTGTATATCACTGTATTATCACTATTGCTATCACCGTACTATCACCTGTACTATCACTGTATTATCACTGTACTATCACTGTACTATCACTGTACTATCACTGTATTATCACTGTACTATCACTGTACTATCACTTACTATCACTGTATTATCACTGTACTATCACTGTACTATCACTGTACTATCACTGTACTATCACTGTATTATCACTCTACTATCACTGTACTATCACTGTACTATCGCTGTATTATCACTGTACTATCACTGTACTATCACTATACTATCAGCAAGTTGCCCTGAATTACAGTTAAGTGGGACCTGTCTTGGCACTGTAACTTATTTTACATATACCCTGAGAGTCCTTAGGGACGCTCCATCATTCCCACTCAACAGTAATTTCTTCATCGCCTTTGGCTTTCCTCTTTATTCACATATATATTACCTCGTGCGGCCAGCAACAACAACCTGGGTGATCAGGTCCTGATCTACCGGGATGTCAGCAAGGACTGGGCAGCGGGGCACTGATCCCCTCAACAGCCTCCAGGTAGACCTATTTCTTCCTCTCTCTCTCTGTCTCTCTCTCTCTCTCTCTCTCTCTCTCTCTCTCTCTCTCTCTCTCTCTCTCTCTCTCTCTCTCTCTCTCTCTCTCTCTCTCTCTCTCTCTCTCCCTCTCTCTCTCTCTCTCTCTCTCTCTCTCTCTCTCTCTCTCTCTCTCTCTCTGTCTCTCTCTCTCTCTCTCTCTCCCTCTCTCTCCCTGTCTCTCTCTCTTCTCTCCTAAGCAGACTTGCTCTTTCGACTACTCAGAGTGTTTCTACCTTATCAGGAGGAATGGCTGATGGGGTGAAACTGTTTAATAATAATAATAATAATAATAATAATAATAATAATAATAATAATAATAATAATAATAATAATAATAATATCTTTATTTACTACAAGTACATGTACATGATATAGAGACCATACTTGACATCAGTGATTTACTACTATATAGAAAGCCGCTTGTTATGCTGAGCATTTCGGGCAAATTAGGTCAGTTTTGTCTCAGGATGCGACCCACACCAGTCCACTAACACCCAGGTACCCATTTTAAACTGATGGGTGAACAGGGACAGCAGGTGTCTTATGGAAACACGTCCCTAATGTTTTCCAGCCGTACCGGAAGTGATTCGAACTCCGGACCTCTGTGTGTGAAATGAGTGCGCTGGCGATCGAGCAACGGGACACTTCACTGGAAACGAGCAAGGAGCGAGCAGTTGGTAGACAAGGGTGAGTAAACACACCGGTAGGTGAGAAACCTTTCACTACAGACGAGTATACGATCAGTCGTGTAGACTTGGAAAAATCCTGCTTGGGCGAAACGTTTGATTAAAAAGGGATTTCCTGCTTCCAGTGTCTTTATTTCCAGCTAAAAAAAAGTCTATTCAGAGGTAAACATCGGAAAGTTTTCAGTACTTCCCCAGTACACGCGAGAGTTTTCAATACTCTCCCAGTACACAAGGGAAATTACAAATAAATGAGTCACAGCACTGAGATCGAAACAGCTCACAAATTGGAGAAGACGTTTCTCCCTCCCTCCCTCCATCCTTCGTCGCTTCCCTCCATCTGTCCCTCCTTCCCTCGCGCCTCTCTCCCGCTTACTCTGGCTCTTTGGGTCGTGATAATGGTGTCAAAACAACAGGGTGACGGAAAATGCAGTGAAGGAGAAAGGGGAGGATGAGATAGGGAGGAGGAGGAGGAGAAGAGGGAAGAGGAGAAGGAGGAGAAGGGGGAGGAGAAGGAGGAGGAGAAGGTGGAGGAGGAAGGGAGTCAGACAGAGAGAAAGACAGTCAGAGAATGAAAGACATACAGGGGAAGTGGAAAATGAAAGAAAAAGAGCCGAGGGAGGAGGGAGGGGGTAAGTGAAGAAAGGAAGAGGAAAGAATGGAAAGAAGTGAAAGGGTAGAAGGGTTGAAGTGCTCTACCATCGTAGATTTAATACCATCTACAAGAGTATTTTCTATGGACAGAGAGTGATGGAGGGAGGATGAAGGGAGGTAACCGTCTAGTGACGGTCTCAAGACAGACACTGGTAACGCAACACTTATTAGGTCTAGCCACTGCAACAAGACTCTGCCTTGACAGTTGCAAGGCGGGGTAGAAAGGAGTCCTGCAATAACGGACTGAACAACAACAGCTGGGGAGGTCGTGTTTTAGCTCCTAGGCTGCTAGAGGGGAATTAAGCTGCAGTTTCTAGGCAGCTTGAAGGTCCTGTGGTATTGAAGCCTCTTGTGTGAGGTGAAGTACACTGGTCTGAGGCATAGAAATCAGGGGCAGACCTGTTTCTGGTCAGCAGTCTACCGAAGCAGTTTCTGACGGGGTGGACCGATAAGCCGGCTCAGGACCTCGGCCAAATAAACAAAAGCTGGTTAGGTAGTGTCTACCAACTCTGGAAACCAGCTGTCTACCAACTTTGTGTAGTTGACAACTACCAGACCATGGGTAGCTGCTGTCTGCCAATTCTTGGATAGCCGCTGTCTACCAGCCTCCTGCCTATTGTTTCATTAAGTGTCGCTGAGAGCTAAGTTTAGGTCCCAGTATTTTGAGCTTAAAGTCCCTGTTACCAGATAGTTGCTGTGAAAACCTAACAGATCTCTTCTGTTGTAACAGTGGTTGAGGCGAGGTCATTATACAGCTGACCTGTTCCTGACACCCTCAGCTACTGTCCCCTCACAGTTCTGGCAACACTGTTACCTACTGTCTCCTCACTGCTCTGGCTACA
Source organism: Cherax quadricarinatus (assembly GCF_038502225.1). NCBI lineage: Eukaryota > Metazoa > Arthropoda > Malacostraca > Decapoda > Parastacidae > Cherax > Cherax quadricarinatus. The sequence goes on from NW_027195035.1 coordinate 970,193, forward strand.
CTGTGATCTACTGTCTCTCACTGTTCTGGCAACACTGTGACCTACTGTCTCTCACTGTTCTGGCTACACTGTGATCTACTGTCTCCTCACTGTTCTGGCAACACTGTAACCTACTGTCTCTCACTGTTCTGGCTACACTGTGACCTACTGTCTCTCACTGTTCTGGCTACACTGTGATCTACTGTCTCCTCACTGTTCTGGCAACACTGTGACCTACTGTCTCTCACTGTTCTGGCTACACTGTGACCTACTGTCTCTCACTGTTCTGGCTACACTGTGATCTACTGTCTCCTCACTGTTCTGGCAACACTGTAACCTACTGTCTCCTCACTGTTCTGGCAACACTGTGACCTACTGTCTCCTCACTGTTCTGGCAACACTGTGACCTACTGTCCGTCACAGTTCTGGCAACACTGTGACCTACTGTCTCCTCACTGTTCTGGCAATACTGTGACCTACTGTCCATCACTGTTCTGGCAACACTGTGACCTACTGTCCCTCACTGTTCTGGCAACACTGTGACCTACTGTCCCTCACTGTTCTGGCAACACTGTGACCTACTGTCCCTCACTGTTCTGGCAATACTGTGACCTACTGTCCCTCACTGTTCTGGCAACACTGTGACCTACTGTCTCCTCACTGTTCTGGCAATACTGTGACCTACTGTCCCTCACTGTTCTGGCAACACTGTGACCTACTGTCCCTCACTGTTCTGGCAACACTGTGACCTACTGTCCCTCACTGTTCTGGCAACAATGGCTGCCTGGGGTGGTCTAGGTCCGGGTTGCTACACTGTTTATTTAACCTCACTGCGTTACCAGGTTCCTTGATGTTGGTGAGGGGATCTTGATCCCAGAATTGGGAGCTGCCTTTTCCTTCTTCGGATCAAACCAGATTGCCTGCCATTCCCCCAGGTACTGCATGATCCTTACGAATTTAGCGCTTCAAAATAATAATAAAAATAAAAATAATAATAATAATAATAATAATAATAATAATAATAATAATAATAATAATAATAATAATAATAATAATAATAATAATTATTATTATTATGATCATTATATTATTATTATTATTATTATTTTCATAAACAATAACCCCCCCCAGAAAAAAAATTGATTCTATTAAAACCTAATAATTAAAAAAGAAAATACGCATCACGACGTTCATTCTAAGGACATGTTATTGTTCTGTGGCGGTAGATGGCAGCACCACCAGAAGAAAACAAAAGATCTCAGGAGGGCAGCCTCGGCCTGGCATGTTTCTACCATCCGTGACCTCGATCCCTCAACCACTAAGCACAGCTTTTCAACAACTTCTCGACGCTTTTCACTCGGCAGATTCTAAATGCTCCTCCTCCTCCTCCTGACCCAAACATAGAGCTGTGTTGAGCTGTGTTGAGCTGTGTTGAGCTGTGTTGAGCTGTGTTTAGCTGTGTTCAGCTGTGTTCAGCTGTGTTGAGCTGTGTTCAGCTGTGTTGACGTCTTCAGGAGTCATGCAATATAAGAAATTCAACACCATTATACAAGAAGTTATGATCATAGACAATATTTTTTAAAGGGGTGGAAGGGTAAGCCAGCGGAAGGCCTCGGTCAGATGACCAAAAGCTCCAGCTGCGAGGTCATTATATGACTAAGACCCGTGTCAGGAAACACTTAACCTGTTTCCTGACAAACCTAACCTAACCAACACCATTGTTAATTAGGTTCTCGTACTGTGTAATCAACTAGGACTTACGTTCAGCTTCGTCTTCGATTAAGATATTAGCAGAGTAAATTCACCAGCTACATTAAATCTTACAGCTAACCTGGTATAGACTTACCCTTCATTAAATCCATCAAATCACAACTAAATATGAAATGCAAAGGCAGTGTAAAATGCCCTCAGAGCTGATGCTGGCTACAACCCCTAACTATTATGCTAATGTGAGAATGATCAGAATGATGATGATATACATAGTTTATCATTAACTGTTTATATTTCGCCCATGGTATTCTTAGCTAAAGAAAAAAGTGTTTTGGACATTTAAGCTAATGGAAAACGAAGCCATGAGGAATCTTCTTAGTTTGTCCTAGAACTGTCCAGGTCTTGACTGTATGGAAGGTGTTTGGTCTTCCTCGTGTCACTAACAGTATAAATGAACTTAATATTGTACACTGTATTCAGATATTGAGAAATGAACCGGCAGACAATGGCGCTATAAATCTGGCTAAATATCTAGACGTGATCCACCGGGAGGCCTGGTCGTGGACCGGACCACGGGGGCGTTAATCCCCGGAATGCCCTCCAGGTAGGTAGTGAACACGAAACCAAATGAATTACTAAAACGATTTATTCGTATTAAGTTCTATAATCCGCACTGACGAAATCATTAAGTTCTATAATCCGCACTGACGGAATCATTAAGTTCTATAATCCGCACTGACGGAATCATTAAGTTCTATAATCCGCACTGACGGAATCATTAAGTTCTATAATCCGCACTGACGAAATCATTAAGTTCTATAATCCGCACTGATGGAATCATTAAGTTCTATAATCCGCACTGACGGAATCATTAAGTTCTATAATCCGCACTGACGGAATCATTAAGTTCTATAATCCGCACTGACGGAATCATTAAGTTCTATAATCCGCACTGACGGAATCATTAAGTTCTATAATCCGCACTGACGAAATCATTAAGTTCTATAATCCGCACTGATGGAATCATTAAGTTCTATAATCCGCACTGACGGAATCATTAAGTTCTATAATCCGCACTGACGGAATCATTAAGTTCTATAATCCTCACTGACGGAATCATTAAGTTCTATAATCCTCGCTGACGGAATCATTAAGGAAAAAAAGATCATTGAACCCTCCATGGATGATATATTTATTTGCTAACGCATATCTTAAAGCCTCTCCCAAGAAGCTCATCACTTGTAAAAGAGTTCTTTAATCCATTACAAGTGCAACTGTTCAACAAGAAACATCACTTAAATATTAGAAGATATCACAACAGGAGTCCACCGTCAGGGCTGCACCTGCTCTTGTTACCACACTCTTAGATAACAGTTATAGCAACTATGCTGAGTTGGGCATAATAATTAACAACTCGGCTTCTATACTGCAAACTGAATTGTTTGCCATCTTAATGGCACTAAAATTAACTGGCTATAGTCATCTGGATTCCCTGATCGTTACTGCGTCAAGTATTAGAAACAGCGGCAGGACAGACGTAGATAATAAATCTAAATATCACTGGAATGTAATTAGCAGCGTGAGTAGATCTATAACTAAGATAACATAAATATTGGTAAGTTCAGATATGGAGCAACTTGCTTAGGCTTGGTTACAAGTACTTCTGTAAGGCTGGTGAACACGCAGATGCAAATGCAAATTATGAGGCCAGTTTTACTGATACCATCTTGAGCACTATATTCTTCATTGACCACTTATAAAGGAATATAGTGACAGAAATTGTCCTAGAATGTCTTGTAACAGACGAAATATATATTGTAAATATTTACCCAGATTTTCCTCTCAACCATTTCAGGTCTTAGTTCCTAGGCCCTTTGTGGTTCCACATGTTCTTGCATTACCATCCATAAGATGGACACATACAGGGTGCTGCCCGGTAAACTAATAACTACCCTTCACAGGAGGAATATTAGGGTGCACAATAAACTAGTCATTTCTGCGGCAAAATCTAGATCTAATTGCTGTGCGGCGCGCACTCGTCCCCAGACAGGCTCCTGCGAGATTTTGGTCATAACCCACATGCGCCCAGCCACCACAATGTAAACAAACAAGAGATCAGGAGATTTTTTTTAATTCATTACGTACCCGGATACCTTTTACCCAACACTTAAATACTGTCACAGGTACTGATGTTTCTTACACAGGACTGAAGTGTGTTTCTGACTGTCCAAATGTTTTACTTTCTCCAGAGAAGAATAAAAACGGGAGTAGGCAAGCACAAACAATGGTAGTGGGTGTCGGCGGAGGAGGGAGAGAGAGAGAGCCGAGGCACGAATGGTGAAGTCATCAGTGGCCTTTATTCTCCCTGATAATGTGTAATGGAAGGGCCTCTTTCTCCCTGGCTCTTGCTGTCAGGCATACCCTAGGTACCCACATAGGAGGAGATGAAGTAGGTCCTACCTTTCTCCCTCGGTACTCATATAGAAGCTAGGGTAAAACCTACCCTCCTCCCTAGGTGCTCAAACAGAAGGAGCTGAGGTAAGGTACACACACACTAAGGAGTTAAGACAAACCTCGCAAAAGAAATAAGCTAAACCGTTTGACTTTTAACAGTTATCCTGGCTTATTATTTCCACAGGAGTTAATAATCTGAACAAAATCTTTCTTCTTCTTCTTCTTCTTCTTCTTCTTCTTCTTCTTCTTCTTCTTCTTCTTCTTCTTCTTCTTCTTCTTCTTCTTCTTCTTCTTCTTCTTCTTCTTCTACTTCTTCTTCTTCTTCTTCTTCTTCTTCTTCTTTTCCCCTCTGCAAATACAACAAGGTTAGCAGACACTCCAAGAGTGACATATCGATAAGCCAGACTTACACTATAAATCGCCCTCCGTGCAGTCACCAGCTCGGTATCACCTCTCGTACATCCTGGCTACCACAACCACCACTGTTCCTGACCACGTGTGCCCTAACATAAACACAGGTAAAACAGCTGATTCTCAGCTGTGATGTCGTTAATTAAACCAAGCACACCTTGGGACGTTTACAGGGAATTGTGGGTGTGTTGTTAGGATGTGTGTACGTGTGTTGTTAGGGTGGGTGTACGTGTGTTGTTAGGGTGGGTGTACGTGTGTTGTTAGGGTGGGTGTACGTGTGTTGTTAGGGTGGGTGTACGTGTGTTGTTCGGGTGTGTATGGATGTGTTGTTAGGGTGTGTATGGGTGTTTTGTTAGGGTGTGTGTGGGTGTGTTGTTAGGATGTGTGTGGGTGTTGCTAGGGTTTGTGTGGGTGTGTTGTTGTTAGGATGTGTGTGTGTGGGCGTGTTGTTACGGTGTGTGTGGGTGCGTTGTTAGGGTGTGTGTAGGTGTGTTGTTAGTGCGTGTATGGGTGTGTTGTTTGTTAGGGTGTGTGTGGGTGTGCTGTTAGGGGGTGTGTGGGTGTGCTGTCAGGGGGTGGGTTTGTATTGTAAGGAGTGGGAGTCGACCTGTAGTCTACCTGTAGTCAATTCCGGCGATCATCACCCCGGTGGCTCGGTCATCAACCAGGCCTCCTGGTTGATAGCTTGATCTATCAGACTGCTGATGCCAGCAGAAGGCAGTGCAACGCAGGTACCACAGTCCAGCCGATCAGGAAATGACACGAGGCACATGTCATGCTCCTCTTGAAGACGAGTACCTGGAGTTTAGCTGGAGAGAGTTCCGAGAGTCAACGCCCCCGCGGCAAGGTCTGTGACCAGGCCTCATGCTGGATCAGGGCCTGATCAACTAGGCTGTTACTGCTGGCTGCACGCAATCCAACGTACAGGCAGACCTTAACCCCGCCAAATGCAAAGTCATGAAGATCGGGGAAGGGCAAAGAGGATAGCAGAAAAAAGTGCAGGCTAGGTGGCCAAAGACTGCAAACCTCACTCAAGAAGGATCTTGGGGTGAGCATAATACCGAACACATCTCCGGAAGCACACATCAACCAGATAACTGCTGCAACATATGGGCGTCTGGCAAATCGGAGAATAGCGTTCCGATACCTCAGAAATCGTTCAAGACTCTGTACACCGTGTACGTCAGGCCCATACTGGAGTATGAAGCACAAGTTTGGAACCCACATCTGGTCAAGCACGTCAAGAAATTAGAGAAAGTGCAGAGGTTTGCAACAAGGCTAGCTCTAGAGCTAAGGGGAATGTCCTACGAAGAAAGATTTAGAGAGATCGGCCTGACGACAGTGGAGGACAGGAGGGTTATGAGAGACATGATAAAGACATATAAAATACTGCGAGGAATAGATAAGGTGGACAGAGGCAGGATGTTCCAGAGATGGGAAACAGAAACAAGGGATCACAATTGGATGTTGAAGACTCAGATGAGTCAAAGGGATGTTAGGAAGTATTTCTTCATTCACTGAGTTGTTAGGAAGTGGAATAGTCTGGCAAGTGATGTAGTGGAGGCAGGAACCTTACGTAGTTTTAAGACGAGGTATGATAAAGCTCATGGGGCAGAGAGAGAGAGGACCTAGTAGCAACCAGTGAAGAGGCGGGGCCAGGAGCTGAGTCTCGACCACTGCAACCACAAATAGGTGAGTACAAATAGGTGTGTACACACACACACACACACACACACACACAACACACACACACACATACCACAACACACACACACACACACACAACACACACATACACACACACACACACACAACACACACAACACACACACAACACAACACACACACAACAACACACACACAACACACACAACACACACA